>NW_018165039.1:133093-149356 GCF_001263595.1 Phalaenopsis equestris | reverse complement strand
TCATCCATAAATACTTCCAATCCATCATCAATTAACTTACTAAATATAAACATCATACATCTCTGGAATGTTGTAGGTGCATTACATAATCCGAAAGGCATTCTTCAAAAAACAAAAGTTCCAAAAGGACTAGTAAATATTGTCTTTTCTTAATCCTCAGGAGCAATAGGAATTTGATGGTAACTGGTGTATCCATCTAAAAAATAAAAAAATTTGTGCCTAACAAGTCTATCTACTATTTGGTCTAAAAAGGGTAAAGTGAAGTGATCTTTCTTAGTTGCAGTATTTAATTTTCTATAATCAATGCAAATACGCCACCCAATAACTTATCTGATAGGTATTAATTCATTATTTTCTTTTATTTCAATATTCACTACTCCTTTCTTAGGAACACAATGAATTGGACTAACCCAAGCATTATTTAAAATAGGATATATAATTCCAGTGTCTAACCATTTCAAAATCTCTTTTTTAACTACTTCTTTCATAATTGTGTTTAATCTTCTTTATGGATGAACTCTTGGTTTATATTGTTCATCTAGTGTAATTCTGTGCATACAGATCGAAGGACTGATTCCCTTAATACCAGCTAAGGTTCAACCAAAAGCATTCTTATATCTTTTTAATGTATCTAACAGTCTTTGCTCTTGCAAATCATTTAATTCTAAAGATATAATAATAGGTAATGTAGATGAGTCTCCCAGAAACACATACTTCAAGTGGCTAGGCAATATTTTCAACTTAAGTTCAGGTGGTTTTATAATTGATGGAACTAGATTCTTATCAGCATTTTCTGTAATACCTAACATCTCAAATCTTTCCTGAACATAATCTAATTTTTCATTTTCTATTTCGTCCAAAATAACTTCATCACTATCTTCAAATTATTTTTTCTCTTCAAAATATTCTTTAAAATATTCATTTAATAGATGCTCACTAATTTACATGCAAAAACATTCATTATCTCTTTTAAAAGCAGGGTATTTCATAGATTTTGCAATGTTAAAAGTCACTTCTTGATCGTTAACTCTCATAGTTAATTCTCCTTTCTGAACATCTACCATAGCTTTTCTAGTAGCTAAAAATGGTCTCCCTAAAATGATATGTATTTTTTTATCATCCTCAATATCTAAAATAATAAAATCCACAGGAAAGATAAATTTATCAACTTTTACTAACACATCTTTTATAACTCCCTTAAGATATGTAACTGAACGATCCACTACCTGAAGAGTTTCATAAGTAGGAGAGACTTCTCCTAATCCTAATCTTTTGAAAATTGATAGAGGCATAAGATTAATGCTGGCTCCCAAATCCCATAAAGCTATTCCATAAAATTTTTCACCGATAGCACACGGTATAGTGAAACTACCTGGATCTATTACTTTTTCAGGAAGTTTTTTCTGAATAACTGCACTACACTATTCGCTAAGTGCAACAGTTTCATTATCAGTGAACTTCCTTTTCTTGTTCAAAATATCTTTCATAAATTTCACATAATTGGGCATATTCTCTAAAGCTTCTAAAAGAGAATATTTACCATTAATTTCTTAAGAATTTCTAGAAACTAAGAAAATTTTTTATTCTATTTGTGTTGCTTCAATCTTTGAAGAAACAGTGATGGAGGTTTCTCCACAGTAATTTTCATTGGTATAAGTGGATATTCTAATTCTGGGTATTGATGATCCTTTTCTTTTTTCGTATCCATTTTCTCTTTTTTAGTTTAAGTTTCTTTCTGTACTCTTGTTTTCAATTCTTTTCCACTTAGTAATTATATCGCTTTTATTTGTTCTTTTCCTTAATCTTTAGGATTTGGTTCTACAGTACTAGGAAAAGATCCTAATGTTTAGTTACTAAGTGCAGTAGCGATATGCCTTAATTTGTTTTCAATATTCTTAATAGCAGTCCCTTGATTTTGTAATTGGTTTCCATGAGTTTCTAATTGATTTCCTTGATTCTGCAATTGTTGGGCCATGTTTAATATCAGCTCTTCCATAGATAACTTCTTTTCTTTAATTTGAATGTTACTGTTAAATCATGGAGGATAAGAAGGTCTATAATTAACATTTCCTTGGTTGGATGAATTTCCTAATGGGTTCACTGGGTTGTTCGCCTATTGTTGATTTGTAGCAGAATTGTTATTCCAATTAAAATTTGGATAATTCTTCCAACTTGGGTTATAATAGTTCTAATAAGGGTTGTTAGGTCTATTAATAGCATTTAAAGTCTCATACAAAGGTTAAAAAACCACAAATTGCCCAGATGAATTCTCATCCATCATAGTAGGTATTGGATAATAATTCATTTCATAATGATCTAATTTCTTTGATATTGCAGCAATCTGCGAAGCTAACATAGATATTGCATCAGAATCATGGATACTAGCTACTCTTTTAGGATTTATCCTTTCAGAGGGCCATTGAAAATTGTTGGTTGCCATCTCTTCTATTAACGAATAAGACTCATCAAAAGGTTTTGACATTAATAAAGCACCAGCCGCAACATCTATAATCGATCTAAGTGATCCAACTAATCAATTATAAAAATGTTTGAATTATCAACCAATCTGGTAATGAATGATGAGGGCATTTCTTAAGAAGATGTTTAAATCTCTCCCAAGCTTCATATATTGACTCTCCATCAATTTGACAGAACGATGTTATGTCATTTCTAAGTTTAGCAGTTTTGGATGGAGGGAAATATTTGGATAGAAATTTCTGTGAAAGTTCTCCTCAAGTTCTAATAGATCATGGTACTAACAAATTGAACCACATCTTAGCCTTATCCTTAAGTGAAAAAGGAAAATGTCTAAGTCTAACAACATTGCTTGAAACTCTGTCATATTTAAAGGTAGCACACAGTTCTAGAAAACTAGCGAAGTATAAATTAGGATCTTCATTTGGTGTACCTTCGAATTGATTATTTTGCATCATTTGGATAATAGCAGGTTTAAACTCAAATCAATTAGATGCTACATCGGGATTTATGATAGATAAGTGAATTTCATCTGCTGTAGGATTTCCATAATCTTGTAGGGGTCTAGGTTGCTGTTCATTTTCCATTCCTTGATTGTTCACGTCTTTTTCCATTGTATCAAAATTTCTAGGTTCTTTTCTCAATTTCTCAATCTTCTAGTTTTTGCGTTCTAATTCTAAATTATAGGGTATAAGATTTTTAGGTCCAAATTTACGAATAAAATTTGAAATCAGTACACAGAAAATAGTTAACTAAATAGTACACAGAATTTGAAATCAGTACACAGAAAATAGTTAACTAAATATGAAAATAACTTGCAATTCAAGTAAAAATTTTCTAATAATCCTTATTTGCTCGTTACTCTAATTTTGATTCTTGTTTACCTATGGAAACGGTTCCAAAAGTGCCAAAAACTTGACAGCGAATTTATATATGCTTAAAAACACAAGTATTTAATACTGTTGCTAAAAGATTTAATTTCTCAACAACGACACCAAAAACTTAATAACAATTGAGATTCAATAAAGATGTATATATAAAATATTCAATAATAGTAAATTCACACAATGGTAAAATCACACTTATCAACGCAAGTATACGTATCGCTCAAGTAATATAGGGCTCTAATGGAGTCCTCGATATCGATCCCACATGGAGTAATATTAGAACTACGAACTAAGATTTTAGAAAAGCAATACTTACTCACAACAATGGAATTCAAATTGTTTATCATAAATATGAAATTTAATAACTCTTAAATAACTAATTATACTAATAAATTTCTTATTGTGATGTTCAATATGTAAGAAAGCATCCTTCTCCTTGTCAAGAAATTATTATGAATGGATAAAGTTAATCAGTTCAAATTATGTTGTGCCAAATAGGAGCATAGGAGCATACCTCCCTTTGGTCCAGGAATAAAGAACATTGACTAATCATATGCTTGTTTACTGTTATTTTCTGAGTCTGCGGCTATGCTGGGAGGATACTGGCTCTCACTTCAGAGCTCCCACCTTCCCCTCGCCTGAGGGCTAACATCTACACTTTAGCACCTAAACGATAGGACTGAAATGGGGATTTTAGTCTATCACTCTAAAATCTCCAATTCTACAACCAATAATTTAATTTCCCTATTTATTTTCACCTAACTTCTAAGGGCTTTGAACACCCTGAATCTTGGATGTAATCTTCACTTTTGTTGTAAAACTCAACATATTTTAACAAATCAATTGGCCAGATTGAAAGTAAATTAAGATCGAAGTGAAAAGAACATCACAACTTCTTTAAGATTTTCATGGTTTTCATGGCTCAACCAATTCAAATCACCATTTCACAAATCTCAAGATACGGAGAAAGACAAAGAAAACTGCTCAGAAATCATGGGGAAGACACAACAAAACTCAGAATTCATATATACAAGCAAAGTCATATAACTACAACAAGTAAATGCACTTATCTCTAATTTCTCCCCAAGCTAACTCCTCTAGGTTCCTTTAAATCTCTTCCTTTCTGTACAACACACAGAATTCCTCTTCGAAGTGGCAAGGAGGAAGAACTTTCTCACTTTCCCTCCACTCTTACAATCTCTCGAAGAATTCCTCACAATTAGACTCTCTCAACTTTCCCAACAATTAACACCCCCCATCCTAAGCCTCTTCCCCTAGCCAGAGCCTCTAATTTTTGGAAAAAATCTTTCTTTAAAATATGTGGATGAGTTTTCCCAAGAGTTGCCTAAGCATCCCTCCAAAATTCATCCTCATCCAATGCATTGTTGGACATAACTGTCAACCTTGCCATCAGCGTCGTCGGTGGGCTTTCTAAATCATTAAATCTGGAGTCTCGGGAATTTCTCACCGTCGGCGCCCTAGTTCAAATCTTCACTTTTTGGTCATTTTCACTCCAAATTAACTTTCTTTTTCATCTTTTTGCTCCAATGACCCTAATTCATCATTCCTGCAACAAAACATCAAAAATAACTTTCTTTAAGGTGCAATATCATAAAAAAAATAGTATAAAATAGGTGTGAAAATCTCAACATATTTTCTTTTGGTCACTTTACACTTAGAGACAAAATGCGAAATGAATATATTCATGATAAGGTTGGTGTAGCTCCAGTGACAGAAAAAATTAGAGAAAGTCGTCTTAGATAATTTAGTCACATTAAACGTTGACCATATGAGGATACGATTAGCAGAGTAGATGTTTTAGATTCGACTTATGTTAAGAGAAGCAAAGGTAGACCTAGGAAAACATATGCTTATTGTATTAAAAATGATCTTAACTTACTAGAACTAAATGAAAATATGACACTAAATAAGATGCAATGGAGAAAAAGGATTCATGTAGCCGACCCCACGTAGTGGGATTAAGGCTTTGTTGTTGTTGTTGTTGTATGTTTTAGAAAATGAAATATTTTCACAAAATTGGATTTTATTTTTATAAAATGTGTCTGATCACAAGGAACTTAGAAAAATAATTTTCATAATTTGTCTAAGTATATTTAATTTAATAAAATTATTTTTATACAAAAAGCAAGGTTTCCTAAAAAAATCCATTTTAGTTCTTAGACTAAGTAAAATAATTTTGATATTTTTACAGTGGGTAGACATGATTTTTTTGAACAATATGGAGTTGATTTTAATAATTTATTATATTTATTTAATTTACACAAGTTAATACAAAGTCTTTACATTTAACTAAGTTTAGAAATTTATAAAATGATTCAAAGCATCACAATATTTTTTCTAGACTTCTCTGACTATAGGAAACCTACTAAAATTTTTCTCATAATTTTCCAAGTGGTATTAAAATAAGCCAAAATGGTCACCTTAGCTTGAAAATTAGGGTTATAAGCATAAAGATGTCCTCTGACCTTAGAAAAATAAGAAGAAACAACCTCTGTCATGAGGAACAAACCCTTAAACTTTCAAACCATTGTGAAATGTTTTAAGCCATGGAGAATTAAAATACCACAGAGGGTATTTAATTAATGAAAAATTACGGAGTGAGAAAATAATTTTCATTTTTAGGCCACATTATTCTCCTCTATTCATTATGCAAGAGGGTTTTGTATTTTATTTTTATGATTTTTCTAGAGAAAGATACAGTTTTTTGAAATTTAGGCATTTAAAATAATTCAAAAATCCCTATTTTTCTACTTATCCACGAGGCGCTGACTGGATCCTAGGCAACTCCGAAAGAACACGCGGTGCTCCGCCATTTAACTTTATCATCCTCCTCAGCTGCCATACGGACCACACTTTATGTACCACGGATTTGTCAAGCTTGGTCTCTTTCGTCCGTTGAATACACGCGTGATCGAACGACTCTCCACTATCATCCTTAAGTGACCTAACCCTTCACACAAAAACCTTAAGAACTCAGCCTAGACATAAAAAAATTGCATGGGTTTTGTTCTTAAATCTTCATCTACTCAAGACAAACACATTTATATATTTTATATGATATGAAATATAGTAAACATGTATGGAGGGTCGAAACAAGCTCGGTTTAGGGTTAGAGTTCAACACGTTTGTCTGAGAGGGAAGGCCTCAATCAGATGATTGTGGTGGCATTTTTTGGTCCCAATGAACCTCCAGATGAAGTCTAGTACCTTGATGAATGGTCTTGGTATGATTTCAACCAAAGTCGATTTCATTGTTGATCAAAGTCTATACTGGGGTATATTTCAAAGGGGGCTTTTATGGGGAATCAACTTCTCTCACTCTAGGGACGGTGTGTGCATAATTAATTGAAGTTTTGTGCACTGTGGAGCTATGGAGAGTTCTATCTTGGTTTTGGGGCAAATTTCAGCGGAGAAATTGTCTCAAAGGGGTGATTATCAATTGATGAGAGCAAGGCGATTGCACTTAGGATGGTTTAGAGAAGCTCTGGTGAGATTTTGACAGAGTTTCTTTAAGGTTCCAAGTACTCTCCTATTTGGCCATGGAGAGATCCAATTAAAGCCATGGGTGCCTGGTGGAGCTCAGGGCTTGGAGTTGGGTTCTAAAGCTTGCTGAGGTGGAGGAAAGAAAGGCTCCAATGGCCAATGAGGATGAGCAAAGTCAGGGATGTTCCATTTTGGGTTTTGGCCACTTGGGCTCCCTTGGGCTAGCTATTTCCAGTGACTGAGGAGGTGGTTGGCTAGGGTTTAGTCACTTCTTGGCTCAGGGAGGTCAAGGGGTGCATAATGATGGTTAATCCTCAAGAGTAAGTAATGATGAAAGAGATATTTGAGTTTAGGCCAAATATGGGGTGAAATCCCTTAAATCAAGGGACCATTGGTCCATAGATCACTTTGGCAAGTTTAGGTGGGTTTAGTCTATTCCATAAGGTGTGCTTAGTGGATGTGGGGACCTTAATTTGGTGACTTGAGGATGGCTAAGTCAATTTTGGTGCATGGGTCCAATTTGGGTTCAAATGGCTAAAAGTTAGGTTTGGGTTAGGCTAGCCATGAATTTGAGCCCAATTGATTGATCAACATTTTGTAGATGATTGTAATGAAGATTTTTGGTGAAGGATTGAAATGATTTTGAGTCCAATTGGAAGCTCAATTTGAAGGATTTTAGGATTTTAGTCAATTTGGGCGTTTTGGACTAGACTTGGGTCTAAGTTGGGCTAAGTCCAAATTAATGGTTGAAAATGGTCTATATGAATGGAATGAAGAGTTTTCAACATAAATTGAGTTCTAATTTTGGGATTAAGGTATTCAATTTTGTGGAATTTGGAGTCATAGCCAATTTAGGGATTTTGAGCTTGGGTTAAAATTAAGGGAAATAGAGATTTCAACAAAGCCAATTCATGGTTAAATTTCATTTTTAGGAGTGTTATGAAGAGTTTAGAATTGAACTGGGGCAAATTGAGTAGGCTATGGGGTTCAATTAGGTGAGAATATGTCATACGGTCAAAATTGGGGGTTTTGATTTGGATCATAATTTAACTCAAAGCATGGGCCAATTAAGCTTGAATTTGGTTGATGTTGGTCATATGAAGGGTGAATTTGAGTCTAGCATTGAAATTGAGGGAAATTGGGGCCAAATTGATGGACATTTGAGGTGAATTTGGGGAAATTAACATTTGAGGTGAATTTAGGAAAGTTGGGTCTTTGAAGGCAATTTGGGGGTTTTGGTCAAAATGCTCAAATTGGCCAAAATGAGTTCAATTGGAGGGTCATTTAGGTGATTTGGGTATTTTTAAATGGTTTGAAATGATTTTTTATTAAATTTTGGTATTTTGGATGAAATTAGGATTTTCGGCCAAATTTAAGGTTTGGGGTGTTTATGTAATTTGGGTGGATTTAGGAGCAAAAGGCCAAATTGGGTATTTTTGGTGGAATTAGGGTGTCAACCACCATGTATGAGCTATGGACCAATGAGATCCCCATTTGGGTCCTCTTTGTACTGTTCTTAGCGAAACCCTTGCCTATGGCTAGTGGGCCTAGGGGACCATCAACATGAGTCTCCCAAAATATCAAGGGGTCAAAGTCAACCATTTTGGGTTTTAGGGTTTTGAGTGATTATGGATCATAATGAGTGCAAGTGAGAGAACCAGCTCTAGACCAACACCCAAAGTCAACCTTAAGATTAATCAGTCATATGGGGCTTCATCTCGAGCTCCCTCATAGTGATCCCACATACTAAGCGCTAGAGGTTAGGACCAATATGTGGAACTTTAACTTAAGCAAGGTAGAGTAGCTAGAGGTTAGGACCAATATGTGGAACTTCAACTTAAGCAAGGTAGAGTATAGAATTTCTAAAGGTGAGGGTTCCTTTTCTAGTTTTCTAAGAATAGTCAACAAGAAAGTCCTATGGCTAGACCTTAAGCAACCAAAAAGGGAAAACTAAACCTCAACAAAAAATGAAATCAACAAACGGACCCCAAATAGGTGTGGTGTGCTGGGTAAGCATACTGTGCATATTGGCGTTGACCAACGAGATCAACAAAACCAATACAAACTCCTAAGTCAACAGACATAGAAAGGAGTGTAGAATTTGAGTGCTAGTTGTTTCTGCTGGGGAATTAGTAAGTAAATGTTTGATTAAAATCAGGAGGTAGAAACTCTCGCTGGGGATTGGAGAGTGGGTTTCAAATTATCAAGTTACAGGTGTTTATAGATGACGAGCATCAATATGTGGGTTCAAGTGAGAGTCAAATTTTAAATATGACCAAGGTATCAATCCTGAAAGGAGGAGTCAGAATTTAGGTACCAACCTCGAAAGGAGGGAATCATAAGTTAGGGACTGATCTCAAAGTGAGAGTCAAATTTTAAATATCAATCTCAAAAAGTTAGTCAGAAGTTGGGGACCGACCTCAAAGTGAGGGAATCAGAAGTTAGGTACTTATTATGAAATGAGAATTAAAATTTAGGTATCAATCTCAAAAAGAGAGTCTAAAGTTAGGGAGCTACCTCAATAGGAGGGAATAAGAAGTTAGGGACTAATTCTCAAAAGTGAATTGAAATTTAAGATCGATCTCAGAAAGTGGATCGGGAGTTAGGGACCGATCTCGAAAGGAGGGAATCAGAAGTTAGGGTCTGATTCTGAAATGTGAATTGAAACTTAAGAATCAATCTCAAAAATAGGATCGAAAGCTAGGGAATGATCCCGAAAGAAGGGAATCATAAGTTAGGGACTGATTTTAAAAATGATAATTGAAATTTAAGGATCAATCTTAAAAAGAGGATCGAAAGTTAGGGACCGATCTTGAAAGAAGGGAACCAGAAGTTAGGGACTGATTCCAAAAATAAAAATTGAAGTTTAAGGATCAATCTCGAAAAGAGGATCACAAGTTAGGGAATGATCTTGAAAGAAGGGAATAATAAGTTAGGGACTAATTCGAGAAATGAGAATTGAAATTTAAGGATCAATGTCAAAGAAAGAGTCGGAAGTTAGGGATTGATCTTGAAAGAAGGGAATCAGAAGTTAGTGACTGATTCCAAAAATGAGAATTGAAATTTACAAAGGGTTTGTGGTGCTGAACCCATAAACATGTGTCATGTGAAAAGGTTGACATTGTTGAGGAAGATTTATGAAATTTTGTGAGATTTGGTGTAGAAAAATATGGTCGTACTGCCCGAGCAAAGAGTTAGAGACATTGAAATCAAGAGAAACAACTCAACAAATTTTGTTTTCTTTTGTTGTTGTTTTTATCACATTTAATTTTCAAAATGTGTTTTAGAAAATTTAATTTTTTTTGGTTGATTAATTTTCAAAAGACTGTTTCATTTGAAATTTATTATTAAAATTTTATTGTTTTGTTCTTTGTCCATTGTAGTTCAGAACCAACATATGGTTCCGTAGCTTTTATCCATCACACAAAAGGGCAATTGAACAAACAGAGAAAATTTCTGGAAAAGATTTCATTAATCCACTCCAACAGGTATTACAGATTGAGTATAGGCCAAAGCCTCAAAAAGGTACAATAAGCTAAATGCATTAAAGTACGTCTGGAAAACATCTCTTGATGGGTACACATTGTAAGCTGAGCTTGTTTGGTACATATGTCATTATATCTACTGTGTTAAATTGTAGTACAAAAAGTGGTCTTCTGAATGTCCATGACTGGTGTGGTGAGCTCATGATCAAGCTGCCTTACTAAACCACGCTCCAGGATAAGTGTTCCCTTTGCATGTGTTTAGAGGTGGAACCCTCTCATAGCTTGTATGCCTAACCAAAGAAAAATATGTTAAGATTTTCATACCTATTTTACATTGATTTTGATGATATTGCACTTTAAAGAAAGGTATTTTTGATGTTTTATTGCAGGTATGTTGAATTATGGTCATTGGAGCAAAAAGATGGAAAAAGGAGCAAATTTGGAGCAAAAAGGACCAAAATATGAACATTTGATCTTGGGCACCGACGGCGAGCTCGATGCCGCCGACGGCGAGTTTTTCCTGAGAGTTCAGAATTAAATATCTCTGGAAGGCTGTCGACGGCACCATCGAGGCCATCGACGGCAAGCACGTCGGTTTTCTCAACAGATGTATTGAATATGGACGATTTTTTAAGGGACGCTTGGGAAAATCTTGAAAACTCTTCTACAACTTTAAATGAAACAATTTGGTGTCCGCTGGTGTGTCTGTTGGGGTGTCCGCTGGTGTCTTTATTGTTTGTGTTGCCCATTAGAGTGTAGAGAGTGGTTAGTATTGTGAGGAATTCTTTGAGAGATTGTAAGAATGGAAGGAAAGTAAGAGATTTCCTCCTCATTCATTATCTTGAAAATCTCGAAAACTCTCACTTCGGAGCTCAAATCCTTACAACAGAAGAAATTCACTTATCTATCCAAAATCCTGATGTAGCTGCTAATTCATTTGAGCTTAAACATGTTATTATGTAAATGGTACAAAACAGTCAATTCGGAGGTACACCAAATGAAGATCCTAATATACACATCACTAGTTTTTTAGAACTTTGTGCTACCTTCAATTGTGATAGAGTTTTGAATGATGTTGTTAGACTTATACTTTTTCCTTTTTCCCTTTGGGGTAAGGCTAATATGTGGTTAAATTTGTTAGCACCTGGATCTATTAAACTTGGGGAGAACTTTCACTGAAATTTCTATCCAAATATTTCCCTCTATCCAAAACTGCTAAACTTAGAAATGACATAACATTATTTTGTCAAATTGATGGAGAGTCGATATATGAGGCTTGGGAGAGATTTAAAGATCTTCTTAAGAAGTGCCCACATCATTCGTTACCAGATTGTTTGATATATCAAACTTTTTATAATAGATTAGTGGGATCTCTTAGATCGATTATGAAAATGCTGCGGCTGGTGGTTCTTGAATGTCAAAACTTTTGATGAGGCTTATTCGTTAATCGAAGAGATGACTACCAAAAAATTTTAATGGCTCTCTGAAAGCGTAAATCATAAAAGAGTAACTAGTATCCGTGATTCTGATACAATATCTATGTTAGCTTTGCAGATTATTGTAATATCAAAGAAATTAGATTATTATAGAAAATTAGATTATTAGATTATTATAGAATGAATTATTCTCCAACACCTACTATGATGGAAGAGAATTCATCTGGGCAATTTGTGGCTACTCACCCTTCTTATGATACTTTAAATGATATTAACAGTAGATCCAATAATCCTCATTTGAACTATTATAACCCAGGTTGGAATAATCATCCTAATTTTATTTGGAATAACAAATCTTCTACAAATCAATAATGGGCAAACAACCTAGTAAACCCATTGGAAAATTCATCCAACCAAGGAAATGTTAATTATAGACGTTCTTATCCTCCATGATTTAACAGTAACACTCAATTTAAGGAAAAGAAGTTGTCCATGGAAGAGCTGACACTGAACATGGGTCAAGAATTGCAGAATTAAGGAAATCAATTACAAATTCAAGGAAACCAGTTACAAAATCAAGGAACTTCTATCAAGAATATTGAAAATCAATTGGGGAATATCGCTACTGCGCTTAGTAACCAAACATCGAGAACTTTTCCTACTGCTGTGGAACCAAATCTTAAAGATCAAGGAAAAGAATAGATAAAAGCGATACAATTACAAAGTGGAAAAAAATTGGAAACAACAGTGTAGAAAAAAATGAAAACTTAGAAAGAGAAAGTAGATACAGAAAAAGAAAAGGATCATGAATGCCCTGATTTAAAATATCCACTTACACCAATGATAATTATTGTGGAGAAACCTCCCCAACAGTTTCCTCAAAGATTGAAACAACACAAAAAAGATGAACAATTTTCTAAGTTTATAGAAATACTTAAGAAATTAACGGTAAATATTCCTTTCGTAGAAGCTTTAGAGAAAATGCCCAATTATGTGAATTTTATGAAAGATATTTTTAACAAGAAAAGGAAGTTCACTGATAATGAGACTATTGCACTTAGCGAAGAGTGTAGTGTAATTATTTAGAAAAAGCTTCCTAAAAAATTAAAAGATCCAGGTAATTTCATTATACCGTGTGCTATTGGTGAAAGACTTTATAGAAGAGCTTTATGTGATTTGGGAGGCAGCATTAATCTTATGCCTCTATGAATTGTCAAAAGATTAGGATTAGGAGAAGTCTCACCTACTTCGATGACACTTCAGTTATTAGATCATTCAGTTACTTATCCTAAGGGAGTTATAGAAATCCTAAGGGAGTTATAGAACAAGGGAGTTATAGAACATGTGTTAGTAAAACTTGATAAATTTATCTTTCCTATTGATTTTATTATTTTAGATATGAAGGAAGAGAAAGAAATACCTATAATTTTAAGGAGACCTTTTTTAGCTACTAGAAGAGTTATATTAGATGTTTAAAAGGGAGAATTAACTATAAGAGTTAACGATCAAGAAGTGACTTTTAAAATTGCAAAATTTAAGAATTACCATGCTGTTAAAATAGATAATGAATGTTTTTGCATGGAAATTAATGAATATCTAGTGAACGAGCATTTTAAGGAATATTTTGAAGAGAAAATAGATTTTGAAGACGAAGATGAAGTTTTTTAGACGAAATAGAAAATGAAGAATTAGATTATGTTCGAGAAAGATTTGAGATGCTGGATATTACAAGAAATGCTGATTAGAATCTAGTTTCATTAATTATAAAACCACCTGAACTTGAGTTGAAAATATTGCCTAACCACATGATGTATGTGTTTCTGGGAAACTCATCTACATTACCTGCTATTATATGTTTAGAGTTAAATGGTTTGCAAGAGAAAATACTTTTGGATACATTAAAAAAAAATAAGAAAGGTTTTGGTTGGACAGTAGCTGATATTAAAAGAATCAGTCTTTCGATCTGTATGCACAAAATTATACTGGATGAACAATACAAACCAAGAGTTAATCCACAAAGGAGATTAAACTCAATGATGAAAGAAGTAGTCAAGAAGGAAATTCTCAAATGGTTGGACACTGGAATTATATATCCTATTTTGGACAGTGCTTGAGTAAGTCCAATTCATTGTGTTCTTATGAAAGGAGGGGTGACTGCTGAAGCATAATAGAATAATGAATTAATACCTATCAGACAAGTTACTAGGTGGCGTGTTTGCATTGATTATAGAAATTTAAACACTGCCACTAAGAAAGATCACTTTCCTTTACCATTTTAGACCAAAGAGTAAATAGACTTGCTGGGCACCAATATTTTTGTTTTTTTAGACGGATATACCAACATCATCAAATTTCTATTGCTCCCGAGAGATCAAGAAAAGACAACATTTACTAGTCCTTTTGGAACTTTTGCTTTTCGAAGAATGTGTTTTGGATTATGTAATGCATCTGCAATATTCCATAGATGTATGATGTCCATATTTAGTAAATTAATTGATGATGGATTGAAAGTATTTATGGATTTGGAACATCATTTGATGCATGCTTAAATTATCTTGAAAAAGTTTTGGAGTTATGCGAAAGAACTAATTTATTTCTAAATTGGGAGAAATGTCAATTTATGGTTGCAGGAGGAATTGTGTTAGGGAATGAAATTTTGAAAATTGGTAAGTTATATCTAAATTAACACCTCTTACTAATGTAAGAGGGGTTAAATGTTTTCTTGGACATGTTGGGTTTTACAGGCATTAAATTAAAGATTTTTCAAAAATTACCAAACCTCTATGCCAACTTTTAAAAAAGGACAAGAAATTTGAGTTTACTGAAAACTATTTAAATGCCTTTAAATTATTAAAAGAAAAGCTAAACACGGACCCTATAATAGTTCCACCTAAATCGGAGAAACCATTTGAACTGATGTGTGATGCTAGTGATTATGCTATTGGAGCTATTCTTGGACAAAGGTATGATAAGATTTCTAAAGTTATATACCACTCGAGTAAAACTCTTATCGATGCTCAAATTAACTAAACTGTTACTGAAAAAGAGTTACTGGCTATTATGTATGATTTTGACAAATTTAGATCTTATTTAATTGGGACTAAATTTGTTTTGCACACTCATCACTGTACTATTAAATATCTGATGCAAAAGAAGGATGCCAAACCAAGGTTAATTAGATGGATACTTTTGATGCAAGAATTTAATTTTGTGGTTATTGATAGAAAGGAAATTGATAAACAAATTGCTGATCATTTGTCAAGATTAGAATATCATGAATTATCTGACAACGACAATGAAATTATGGACAGTTTCCCTGATGAACAAATCTATAATATTAATGAATGGAAAATACCATGGTATGCTGACATTGTTAATTATATTATAAGTGATATTTTGCCACCTATGCTGACATTGCAACAGCAAAGAAAATTCATTCATAATGCGAAAGCATATTTTTGGGATGAACCTAATTTATAAAAATAATGTAAGGATCTTATCATGAGAAGATGTGTACCTCATGAAGAAACTTAACTAATCATTAAGAAATGTCATGATTCTGAATTTGGAGGACATTTTGGAATTGATAAAACTGCTTATAAAATTTTACAAGCTTGATTCTATTGGTCTACTCACTTTAGATGTTTATAGATACATAAAAACTTGTGATCGATGCCAACGAGTAGGCAATATATCAGTAGGCAATATATCTATAGGCAATATATCTATAAGAAATGAAATGTCTCTGAATTTCATGTTAGAAGTTGAGATCGTTGTTGTTTGGGGATTGGATTTCATTTCCTTCATCTTTCCTTCATCTAGGAACTTATACATATTAGTTGCAGTAGACTACGTTTCAAAGTGGATTGAAGCACAAGCTTTACCTCATTGTGACACTAAAAGTTTTTGAAGATTTTTAATGAAAAATATTTTTACTAAATATGAAATGCTGAGAGTGATTATCACTGACGTAATATACTATTTTAAGTACATATTTTATGCCTATAAATACATTCAAAGATTGGCAGAAAAGTTTAATTTTATTCATTGAATCTCTACTTCCTATCACCCTCAGACTAGTGGGTTAGCTGAAGTTTCTAATAGAGAGATTAAACAAATACTAAAGAAGACTGTAAACCCTAGTAAAGTAGATTGGTCTATTAGACTGGATACTGCATTATGGGCTTACAGGACTGCTTATAAAACTCCTATTGGAATAACTTCTTATAGGCTAATTTTTGAAAAAACTTGTCACTTATCAGTAGAATTGAATTGGAGCATAAAATAGAATTGGAGCATAAAACATATTGGGCGATTAAAGATTTCAATTATAATTTGAAAGAAGCTGGTGAGAAGAGATTGTTATAAACGAATGAATTGAAAGAATTAAGAAATGAATTTTACGATAATGACAGAATTTACAAGGAGAAACTAAAGTTATGACATGATCGAAAGATTAACCAGAAGAACTACCAAC
>NW_018165039.1:121114-132832 GCF_001263595.1 Phalaenopsis equestris | reverse complement strand
GGCTGACGACATTAAACTGGCTGACGACATTAAACTAAGTGCTTTATGGGAGGTAACCCATAGTTATCTTTATTTTTATTTTTATTATGATGAGAGTGTTTTTGTTTGAAAATTTTGTTAGTTTATGGTAGTATTGAACTCAACTACTCGTATTTACCCTTGAATCATCATAAAAATCGGATCTATAGAGAAAATTGGAACGCTTTCGGACCAGAGCAAAACTGTGAAATTTTTGCTGTGGGCGCCGACGGCGGGTTTTCGGCGGTTTTTTCCCAAAGAGTCCAGACAATTAATTCTCAAGGCTCACCGACGGCGACATCGACGCCGCCGATGGAGAGATGACAGTTTCTGGAGTTTTAAGTTTTGGTAATTTTAGGAAAGATTTAATCCATAAGAACTTCCAAACTCGGTTCTTAAATTCATATTACCCAAAAACAAATTGAAACTCACCCACATTTATCCCTATGACTTCCAATTCCACTACAAACCCTAGATTTTGAGTGTTCAACCTAAGAAAGTTCATCAGTTCCGAGGCACAAGGAATATTCAAGAAAGTGCAGATAAAGAGGAGATTAATCAAAGAAAGAGGATTCGTGAATAGAGTATTGAACAATCCTTCAATAGTAATTGAAGAGATGATTGTGCTACGAAGATGGGAAGTGTTGTGCTACACTACTGCCGCTGTAGTCGTTCTTATGGTGAAGGAGTTTTATGCTAATTTACATGGATACAACCAGGGAGTCATCTATGTGAGATTCAGATGGATAACTTTTACTCCTGCATGGATTAATGAGTTATATATGATCGAGAATGTTCCTGTCTGCCATTATTCCAACATCGTTCCAACAAGAAATCTGATGAATGAAATCTACCATTTTTTTTACGAATGAGACTGAAGACTGTGAAATGAGAGAAAACGGGTATGTTAGTTTCTCTGCTACACTTCTAAACTCCATTTCTAAACACAGGCACTTCTTCATTTCTAAAAAATTATTACTGATAATGAGAATTGGTAAAGTTACTAAAGAAAGTGCTATTCTGAATTACTGTACTTAAATGGGACTGACAATTGATATTATATCGATAAATGTGAAGTCTGTTTTGTGCCTGATCGTTCATGGATCAACTTATAAGCATGGACATCCTTCAATAATCTTCTTACTCTGCAGTTAGTTCCAAGTATCTTATGAGAATTGGGAAAAGGTACTTGTACCTTGGAAGCCATTGGACCCAACCCATAAGTTTCCAACCAATGAAGATGGAAATGATATGACTATTATTACAGATCAATCGTCTAAGAATTCACTTCCTATTAAGCCTCTGATTTCAGACAAGACACTAGTGATCCTACACAGAATCAAGAAACTGGAGAAAGAGGTACAAAATGTTATGAATATAATTAACAATATCTAAGATTTTTTGATCATCTAGATTGGAGGATGAAAGTGGAGGATATGAAAGAGCATTTTGATCACTCAGGACATATTGAAGGAAGTTTGATACGATTGATTAGAAAGATGGGATTGATAGAAGAGGACTCTACTGAAGAATTCCCATACCGACCCTTCTATAACCTCTTTGTTAACGTTCAATCGATGGGCGATATCAAAAGAGAAATAAGCACTGAATTGGAGGAGTAGTAAATTTACTTTACTACCTATATATCTATGTGTGTGATTTGATTTGAACTTATGTGTTTGCTTTACTTTCAAATTTTGCTTATAGATCTCAGTATAGTTGAGATTAAGCATAAAATGTTTGTTTTCAGCATTTAGAGTGTTGTGGCTTAGATTGAGACGCCGAATTGAGACGTAGATTGAGACGCCGAATTGATGTATTAAGGTTGAGAAAATACCAAACTTATGTGTGTCGTGTAACGTGTATTATAACCCTTGGATTTTATTCATAATTGTAATGTTTTGTGTGTGAATGTTTATTTGAGTTAGTACGTCATTTAATCACTTAAATTTATGTCTAGAATAATTGAACGAATGTCGACGAGGCTTGAAATTGATTGAAATCGCAAAATTTGAAATTGAACTAATTTTGAAAATCTCACCGACGGTGCCATCGATGCCGCCGATGGCGGAATTTTCCCAAGACTTAGGCTATTTAATTCAATAGAGATTGCCGATGATGCTGACGAGCCCACCGACAGAAAGATATCAAAAAAAACACTTTTAACTGTGACTTTGACAAGTCAACCGCCACTATTCAACATCCCCTTCCTCCTAAAAAATGAAAATTTTGATCTAGGGCTTGAAGATCTTGGATTTGGGGCAATTTCAAAGGCTTGAAGATTTAGACACCAGGGCAATTTCAAAGTGTTTAGACACCAAATTTTATCATCTCTCGGTAAAAGCTTCACTCCAAACTAAAAATATTTGATTTTCACCTTGAATTTCTTGCACATTGAGGATATCCGAAAAAAAATGAGAATGTGGACAAAATATTTGGAAGAAATTCATGGAACTTCGTTTTGAACTCTTAGAGTCATTCTTGGAAGCCATTATTTTAGTATTTGAAGTGTATTTCAGATTTTTTTATAATTTTGATTAGATTGAAATGACTCCATGACAAAAGAGGTGGCCTGAGTTTGACAAGTCTCGGTTCATCAATGCGAAGGCTCAGTCGAGATTTACTTCAATATTTCAAGGAAAGAAATATATACAAGATCATGTTTTTGAGAGTTCGGAGGAGAAGTTGAAATATATACAAGATCATATTACCGAACGTAGGTGGGAAAATTTCTATTATACCACCAACAAGGTTGTTGTGAATGTTGTGAAAGAATTATATGCCAATGCGTTCTATTCTGAGGACAGAACCTTTCGAGGAAGAGGGTTTTTTATTAACCAATGCGTTCTATTCTGAGGACAGAACCGTTCGAGGAAGAGGGTTTTTTACTGGGTCTAGTGTCACCTGCATTAACTTATTTAATGAAGTCCCAAACTCCCATATCTGCAATTATGAAACCTTCAGTACAATGGAAGGAATGTTGAATGATGTCGTTAACTTTCTCACTAATGGGAAAGGGACATGAAAGATAAAGCAGCGAGAATGGGTAAATTTTTTTTCTTCCATGTTGAATGCCACATCTAAAGTGTGGCACTATTTTATTTCCACTACTCTGTTACCTACCTATCACCATAGTGAGGTAACAAAAGATAGAGTTATTCTGAATTTCTGTATTCAGAATAATCGGACTATAAATGTGTTATGACCACGGCAAGGAGTGAATCAAGTGGAGGTTTGGGACATCCAGGCCTCATTTATGCACTTTGCCAACTTTCTGGAGTTGAAGCTGGAGATGATGAAGATTGGGTTTACCCTATGAAACCCATTAGTAATGCGGATTTAAGGACGTATGAATCTCATGAAGGATGGAGATCTGTGAGTAAGAATAAAGAACCTTCTACTAGTATAGATATCCCCTTTACAAGTTATGACCTTCCTTCCTCTAGTTCCCCTACTTTTCAAGATTTAATGAATGAGTTAACCTTGCAGCGGAAGAGTATAGAGGAAATAAATGAAAGAATTGGGGGATTAGAACATAGACATGATTATGATAGTGAGTACCTACAGAGGCATTCTGACTTTGAGATAGCTTACCACGAAGCTCAAACCCGACACTACAGAGGTGAGCCTGATGTTACTTTTCCTGAATGCCCCCGTTATACTCAGTATCAGCCCAATCCACCTGCTAACCTAAGAGACGAGGATATAGTATAAGATTTTAATATATGATACTGATTGATGTACTTTTGTTTTGTGATTTTGTGATAGAGATAGACGTATGTTTGTTTGTACTATCATTTTATTCTATGTTTTATTTTATGTTTGCAGTTAGATAATTTTTAATTATTGTTATAAATGTTTAGTGTTGTAGTTTGAAATTTGCATGTATAGTTATACTAGACTTTGATTAGTACTTTGTAAAATTATAATGTGATGTGATTTTTATAATTGCATTTTAATGCATTTGTAATTCTTTTTACTTAGTATTGTGATGTGTTAGTGAAATATAGTATTTGTATAATGTTTAGTTTTGTACTTATTTCAAAATTTCATTACCCAACAAATTCTCTAATGATTTATATGTATAGAAAGCTCCTAATATTACAGACTAATTATACTAAAAATTTTGAGAAGTAACTGCAAAAAGTTTAGAAAGATGAAAATACCTAAAGTACTGAGGTATGATTTATATTTAGAAATTTTCTTTCCACCTGTATCATTCCATATTGAAGAATTTAAGTTTTTGGGAGGGAAGAACAAGATTAACTACTATATGTTCTCAACTTAAATATTTTAAAAAATTATTAATATGATTTTTTGTAGTAAATTTAATTCAGATAACTATATTTTGTAGATATTTAAATATTATGATAGATTTAAGGGAATATTTTTGTAAGAAAAATTAATTTTGTAGATTAAGATATTTAGTAGAAGAGAATAAGACTATAGTTAGCTATTTAAAGTAAAGAAAACTATATTTTGAAATATTAAGAATCTTAGAAATTCATTTGAGAAGAAAAGATTGGGGCTCAATGATGTAAAAGCTATGAAATACTTATAAGGTAAAGGAATACTTTGAGTTTCAAATTTAAGGGAAAGAAAAGTGAAGTTCAAAATTATTAAAGGCTATCCAGGTATAGTAATCTTCACTTGAAAAAGAAAAAGAAAGGACTGAAAACAATCCCTCAAAAGAAAAGAAAAATATATATGATTGAAAGCAATCCAAATGAAAAATTATATAAGTGAGGAGAAGCTTGAGGAGATGCCTAATAAAAAATTGTCTTCACTTGGACTTACCTAAAGGGAAAACCTAAATACAATCCTGAACTTATATTTGTGGAATGACATCTTTTACTAGTAATGTTCTCATGAAGTTCCTATCATTTGAGTATTTTGAAGTGACTTGATATTACAACATATAGTCATTCTTGAAATGAATATACAGCTAGAGCTCTTAAACTCTATGACTAGATAGTCTTGTACCTACAGAGTTAATTTAATTACTTGATATTTTTTTGAAAATCTCACTATGGTATTTACTTAAAGCAAACTTATAGTATTTTTGAATTAAAACTTTAGCACAGTAGATCATAACTTTTATGTAGTACTAAAATTACTTGAGGACGAGTAATTGTTAAGTTTGGGGGATTTTGACAAAAGGAAAATATGTTGAGATTTTCATACCTATTTTACACTGATTTTGATGATATTGCACTTTTAAGAAAGGCATATTTGATTTTTTGTTGCAGGTATGTTGAATTATAGTCATTGGAGCAAAAAGATGCAAAAAGAAGCAAATTTGGAGCAAAAAGGACCAAAATATGAAGATTTGATCTTGGGCACCGACAGCGAGCTCGACGCCGCCGATAGTGAGTTTTTACCGAGAGTCTAGAATTAAATATCTCTAGAAGGCCGCTAACAGCGTCATCAAGGCCGCCGATGGCGAGCACGCCAGTTCTCTCAACAGATTCATTGAATGTGGACAATTTTTGAAGTGACACTTGAGCAACTCTTAAAAACTCATCTACAACTTTAAAAGAAACAATCTGGTGTCAGCTGGTGTGTTCGCTGGGGTGTCCACTGGAGTCTTTGTTGTTTGTGGTGTCCATTAGAGTGTAGAGAGTGGTTAGTATTGTAAGGAATTCTTTGAGAGATTTTAAGAGTGGAAGGAAAGTGAGAGATTTATTCCTCCTTGCCGCTTTGAAGGAGAATTCTTTGTGTTGTAAAGAAAAGAAGAGATTCAAAGGAACATTGAGGAGTTTGCTTGGGGAGGAATTATAGATAAGTTGTATTTACTTATTGAAGTTTGTATGGCTTTGCTTTTATATATAAATTCCAAGTTTTGTTGTATTTTCTCCATGAGTTCTGAGTAGTTTTCTCTGTCTTTCTCCTTGTCTTGAGATTTTGTGAAATGGTGATTTGAATTGGTTCTGCCATGAGAATGTTAAAAAAGTTGTGATGATCTTTTCACTTCAATCTTAATTTACTTTCAATCTGTCCAATTGATTTGTGAAAAGATGTTGAGTTTTACAACTAAAGTAAATATTACATCCAAGATTTAGGGAGGTCAAAGTCCTTGAAAGTTGGGTGCAAATAAATAAGGAAATAAAAATTATCGGGCATAGAATAGGATATTTTAGAGTGACAGACTAAAATCCTCAGTTTGGTCCTATCGTTTGGGTGCTGAAGTGTAGATGTTAGCCCTCAGGCGAGGAGAACGTGGGAGCTCCGAAGTGAGAGTCGGTATCCTCCCAGCCTAGCCGTAGATTGAGTAACCAAGTATAAGAATAGTCAATGTTTTTTATGCCTGGTCCAAAGGGTAAAAAATAGGTATGCTCCTATTTGGCATAATACAATTTGAACTAATTCAAGTTATCTATTCACTTAGAATTCTTGACAAGGAGAATGATGCTTTCTTATATATTGAACTTCACATTAGAAACTTTATTAGTAGAATTAGTTAACTAAGAGTTTATTAAAATAACATTTTTATTTCAATTGCCTATTAATGACAAATATGCAATTTGAACTATATTGTTGTAATTAAGTATTGATTTTTTAAATCTTAGTTCGTAGCCTCTAATATTACTCCCTGTGGGATCGATATCCAAGACTCAATTAGAGCCTTGTATTACTTGAGCGATACATATACTATTGTTGAGAAGTGTGACTTTGCAATTATTAAATATTTTATACACATCTTTATCAAATCTATAACGATTGTCATGTTTTTAGCGCCGTTGCCGTGAATTTAAATCTTCTAGCAACAGTATCAAATTCTTGTATTTTTAAGCATATATAATGTCACTATCAACGAGTGTAGTTCTTCGAACTCTGGATCTAATTGAAATCCATATGGCATTTTTCTGTCATCCATTCTTCCAAAAGTTACGGACACCCTATGGCATCATACCCCTGGAATGCAATGTTTAGCGACGTCTGGTCCATTTCCTTTAAGAACTAGCATTGAACCCACTGGGAGCGAAATCTCTACGGATCCTCTAAACTCGCCGTGGCCAATGATGTCTATCTCTTTCTCAAATAAGATACTAATTTTTCTCATGAAAGAGACTGTGTAGAAAGGTCTCACAAAGTCGTGATGATCAATATGTGGGGGTATGTAGTCACATTCATCATATATATTGATGATACAATTATTGGTAATACAGTCAACTTAAAGCATGCTCCATCGGACCATTCTCTTAGTCATCCATTTTATCATGGGAGGTAGTGGGTCCACTTCATCGTACCTCAAATTCCCCAGGGAATTTCCTTATTTGTCTTAGGTGAAATTGTAACAGTAACCACATTGTATAGTGGTCTTTCCCTTTCCACGCATCCATTTCAATGGCTAAGAATAAGCTCTTTCCATCAGAAGGCCCGCTCAAACTCTATCTCATAGATTAAAAATGTAGTTGAGAATACTTCTTTCGTCACTTTCGGAGAATACCATGGTGTATAGCTTCAAAACTTCTAGTATGTTGATGAATCTTTCTTGAACTTCTTCATAAATATCAAATTCCCTTTTGCTTACTTCACTCATCTTGTAGTATTTTGTTGTGGAGATGATCGAAGGCTGTCGAGGATACTCCCTCATTTCAATATCAGTAGGAATCCAAGCTGGTATTGTTTCTCTCTGCAGCGGAGCATATGACTCTGTGTCCAATGGGATATACGACTCCCTCATTGGGTGATCAGTGGTTTGGAATCCATCGTCAGAAGATGTGTACTGTTCTAAAGTACTGTAGCACTCCAGGTAGAGGACGTTGCAGTCCAGGCACTCCATAAATGCCCCTGTAGCTGAAATACGTGGAGGTGTTTCGGTGTTGCATGTCAGGCAACCCGTACAAAGAACATCTGAAAAGCATGGTATCTCCAGTTCTGTAGCGAATCCAGACTCATTGTCTATACTTGATAGGCTAAAAGAGGTATCTCTCATGCCTTAATCATAGATATTCCCTTCAGAGATAGGGGTGAGCACGTTTTCTGCCTCCTTCTTGTGTCATCTTTTTTCACGTAAGAAAGCCATATGCTTTTGGTGGTTGGTGTTTCTGTGCCGAGTTCTCCGTAGCAGTGCATCTGGTGGTCTTTCATCATTGGCAGTGATCAGGCCCCCTATTAATGTAGCTATCATAGACCGCAACCAACTAGTCCCCTCCATCGGGTCTTGTTGTCCTATCACATTCTTCCTTTTCAGTGATGAGTTATCTGCTTAACCTTAGTAGCGATGGCTAGCGATGGCAGCCCTTCTTTTTCCTGACGGTTAACCACATCCATCAGAAGACCTTCAAAGTCCATGTCGAATTGACTGAAGTCCATGTCGAAGTATATGGTGCCACTCTGAGGCGCCTGTTCCCATTTAAGTGCGAGGTTCCAACCATCTTTGTAAGAAAAGATCAACCTCTGGCCTGGCATTTTTCCTCTGCAGAGGATAGGAAAAACATCAGTGAGCTTAAATTTAGTGGGAACAAGAATAAAACAAAATGTTTATTAGAGAAAATTTTAATTTTTTTGGTGAGAAAATTATCCATTTATGTATGTATTTAATTTAATTTAGTAGAATATCAAATTTAAAAGGTGGAAAGAAGAAAGTCAGAGTATGTAATCTTATAAAGCTTTCATTTTATTGAGATTAATTTTATTACAAAAAAATTTTGGTCCCGTTCTCAGACATTTGGCAAAATAAATAACCCCAAAATGATCAAAATTTTTAAAATTCATGTCAAGCAATGTTAAGTTGCATGGTTTGTTTTCAAGTATCATCCATTGATTGATCAGCATGGTTCTTCCACGATAAATGGTCCCTCCCAAGTTGGCTCAAATTTTTCACCTATCTTGCGGTATGCTAAACTAGGCCTTTTGAGCACGAGTATGAGATCATTAATTTTGAATGTGCTAGGGTGGACATATTTGTTATGACCTTGTACCATTTTTTCTTAATAAAGCGCCAAAGATTTTTGTGCTTCTAGTCATTTTCTATCGAGATTTTCCAATTCCTCAAGTCCGATTTTTGTGTTTTCTTCTGTTGTCAGTTGATTGGCGACAGCGACTCTGAGAGACGGCGTCTGAACTTCTAGTGGTAGTACGACCTCAGACCCGTACACGAGCAAGTAAGGTGTACACTGAGTGGGAGTTCTGAACGTTGTTCGGTAAGCCCACAAAGCTTTTAGTAGTCTGTTATGTCAATCTCTTTTATTTTCATCTAGTGTTCTCTTCAAAATTTATACCAATGCTTTGCCGAAGGCCTCAGCCAGGCCATTTGCTCTAGGATAGTAAATTGTGAAGTATCTCTAGTCTATCCCGTGCCGTTTGACAAAATTATTGATTTTGGTTCTTTTGAAAGTTGTCCCATTGTCAGAGATTATTCTGCACACAACTCCAAAATAGTAGATGACTTACCTCTTGAAGAATTGAAGGACGTGTTATGTTGTAACCTCTCGTAATGACACCACCTCTGCCCATTTGGAAAATTAATCCTTAGTGGCAAGTATGAATCTGTGTTCTTTGTAGAACGGAGGGTCTATCAGACCTATTATATCTGTGCCCCAACATTTGAATGACCACTAAGCAACTGTTGGGTGTAGCACATTTGGAGGTTGGTGCAAGACCACCCCATGCACTTGACACTGGTGACGTTTTCTTATTGTATCCATACAGTCGGACATTATTGCCGGCAAATAATATTCGAGTCTCTTGATCTTCATTTTCATTTTCGGCCCTGACTGGTGAGCACTACAAAAATCGGCGTGTTCTTCTTGGATGATATTTTGTGCTTCAGTTCTACTTAGAAATCATAGTCACATCTAATTAAATGATCTTCTATAGAGGACGTCATTTATTAGAGCATATGACATAGCCCTTTTTATGATGTGGTGTGCTGCCGACTTGTCCTCCGGCAGCTTTCCAGTATGCAAATATTCTATTAATGGCTTCCATCAATCTTCATTATTATCAACAACCTCAATTATCATTTCTTTCTCTTTTTCAAGCTTTTGTAGATTGTTGAGGCCAATTGGAGACAAATCTTGTCTTCCTTGTACTATAATATCAACAAAATCCTCTAAGGGACAAGCCAGCTCCTTAGCAAGTTTTGCTAGAGCGTCAGCATGGGCATTATCTCCCCTAGGAATCCGGTAGAAAGTTACATCAAGAATTTGCTCCAGCAGCTTCATCATGTACTGATAGTACTATGCTAACCTTGGTCTTAAAATCTTACACTATCTGACGACTTCCTGGATGACGAGCTGTGAGTCACCATAGATGGAAAAGTCTATTATATCCATCGAGATTACCAACTACAACCCAGTAATCAAGGCTTCATATTCTGTTGGTACATGACTCTATCAAGTGGTATGAGAACCTCAACATACCCTTATATGGTGTGAAAAAGATCAAACCAAATCGCACGAGGTTTGTTTCTATATATGTGTCTAAACTAGGATAACACAACTATATGGTTAATCAAGTCTTAAATCTATAAGGAAGAAGAACTAAAATAGGCTTGGTTTGAGGAGAAAATTCAATACCATTGCCCAAAAGGTTTGGCTTTGATTGGGTGCTTCCAAAAGCTTGAATTAAGTCAAGAGAGCTCTAAGATGAAGCCGTGGATCATGGTGAATTACCTAGGTATGATTTTGAATAAGGCTGATTTGGGGTAATAATAAAAGTTTATGCTAAGGTGGTCTGGTGATGGGGCTTTTGTGGGCGTTCTTCTTTGTTTGGTGTAAGGATGTTGTGGGTGCAAGGAATTTAGTTTTGATTGAGTGTGGAGCTCGGGTAAAATGTGTCCTTATTTTGACTTGATTTTGAGCTCCAAAATTGAGCTCAGGCAGTGAACTTGGGTGGCTAAGGATGTTGGGATTGTTCTTAGGAGGTTTTAAAGTGGCTCGGGTGAAATTTTGACAGATTTTATTTAAGGTTATGGTTGGTCTCTTTTTTGGCTGTGGAGGAGTGGGGATTAAATAGAGGGGGTTGTGATGGCTGCAATGGCTGATAAGTAGATGGAGAGTAGTGCTTAGGTGGATGGAAAAAATGCTCAAGTTTCCAATTGGGCTGGAGCACATTTTTTGGGTTAAATTTTGAGTTTTAGCCATGGTGGAGCTCTTGGGTTTGGGTTTTCCAATAGACAAGGTGGCTAGATGACTAGGCTCAGGTCACCATCTCACTCAGTATGATCAATGGTGGGCAAATATAAAGCTAATTGGGTTTGTGCATGGGTGGAGGTGATTAATGGAAGTGGAAAGTGCTTTGGGCTAGGTTGGGCCAATTATGGGTCAAGCACCATTAGAATGAGCTTGGGTGGCCTCTCATGGTTGACGAAGGTTAGGTGAGCCAGCTGAGATAGAGTGTGTCTTTAAGAGGCTTAAAACCTTTTTTTAAGGGAGCTTGAAGGTGGCTCCTCCTTTTGCCACTAATAGCTTGGTGAGGTGGCAAAGGCTCATATGGCTCACCTACGGCTTGGGGATGACTTCATGGATTGTCCTTAGTTTGGTCAATTTTCAAGAAAAGGGATTTCTTGATTTATGGGGTACTTTTGTGGAGTTTGTCATGAGGCTTTATTTGGTGTGATGAAATGATGGATTTCAAGGGCTATAGTTTGATTTAATCAAATGGATGATGGGAAATATTTCAAGTCAGGTGGGCTCTGGGTTTGGGCTTTAGGAATTAAATGTGATGGGAATGTTTAATTTGGTGTAGGGA
>NW_018165039.1:62187-121037 GCF_001263595.1 Phalaenopsis equestris | reverse complement strand
GTAGGGAAATTTCATTAAGATTTTTGATTTTGAATAAACTTAGAAGCACAATTTGGTGGAATTTGGACATGGGGTCAATTTGGGGATTTATGGTTAGACTTGGGTTTGGGTGAAATTGAGCTTTCAATTGGGTCCAATTGGGTTTATATTTGGTTTCAACTGGTATTAGGGATGTTGAATTTTTGTTTGAAATTGAAATTGGGCGAGATTGAGGTCATTTTGTTTGACATTTGGGCTAATTTGGGGAAGTTGAGCCTTTAAGGGAAAATTAGGCTTTTGGTCAAAATGGGTCAATTTGGCTAAATTGGGTCTATAGGAGTGGTTTAAATTGATTTGGGGGACAATTGAGAAGGTTTTGGAATATTTGAAAATTTTTGAAATTGTTTAAAATTTTTTGTCATGAGGGGGATTTTGGTAATTTTGGGGTATTCTGAGAATTTGCTGATTTTGGTCAATTTGGGTAGTGGGGAGCACTTTGAAATGATTTTTGGACAAACTTGGGTACTTTGGGTAATTTGGGGAATTTTGGCAAAAATTAGGGTTGTCGGGGGTATTTTGGTAATTTTTATGAAAGTTTGGGCTAGAGTGGGTAGGTATGCCAAGAAGCCATCTCCAAGTCATGAGAATCATATGAGGATTAACTTTGGAAGTTCAATATGCTGGTCCTAACCATCTTAGTCAAGGACTAGGGGTTTGGGTCCACCCATGTGAGCTTTCCAAAAGGAGTCAGGAGACCAAATCAAGTGCAAGTGGTCTTAGGGTTTGTAAAAAAAGAATGTAGTGGGCAAGCTAGCCTAACCTAGACCAGACAACCCAAGGTTAGTTATAGGGCTTAACCACCCTATGGGGACTTTCCTTGAAATCCCTCATATTGACACCACCTACTAAGTGCTAGAGGTTAGGACCAATCTTTGGAACATCAAGATGAGCAAAGAAGAGTTTAGAATTTCAAATGGTGAGGGTTTCTTTTCTAGTCCTCTAGGAATAGTCAACATTAAAGTTCTATGACTAGACTCTAAGATACTAAGGAGGAAACTAGACGGAGGAAACTAGACCTCAACTAAAGTGAGGTCAATAAATGGAACCCCAATAGGTGTGGTGTGCCGGGTAAGCACACCGCACATGTTGGCATTGACTGAAGAGATCAATAAAACGAACTTAGATGTCTAAGCCAACATACCTAGAATAGAAAATATAATTGAGTGACAATTGTTTCCACTACGAAATCAGGAAGTGAAAATTTGATCGAAACCAAGGATTTGACACTCTCGTCAGGGATTAAAACAAAAGAAATTTTTAATACGACCATCAAGAAAAGAAGAATGACAGTCATGCTGACAATTCACTTTCAATTCGATTGTTAGAAAACATTGATTTTGATTTCATTAATTTCGGAGGTTCGGAATCAGAATTTAGTTACTGAACCCAATAAAAGAATAAGAATTTAGGTTTCGACCTCAAAAGAAGGGAATCAAAATTTAGGCACTGACCTCGAGATGGGAATTAAAATTTAGGTATCAATCCTAGAAAGACAATCAAAATTTAGGTTCCAACCTCAAAACGAGAGAATCAGAATGTAGGTACTGACACTGAGATGGGAATTGAAATTTAGGAATCAACCACAGAAAGAGAATCAAAATTTAGGTATCGACCTCAAAAAAAGGAAATCAAAATTTTGGTACTGACCCCGAGATGGGAATTCAAATTTAGGTATCAATCCCAGAAAGAGAATTAGAGTTTAGGTGCTGACCTTGAAAGAAGAAAATCAGAATTTAAGTACTGACCTAGAGATGGGAATTGAAATTTACGTATCAATCCTAGAAAGAGAATCAAAATTTAGGTACCGACCTCGAAATAAGGGCATCAGAATTTAGTTACTGACCTCGAGATGGGAATTAAAATTTAGGTATTAATCCTAGTAAGAGAATCAAAATTTACGTACCGATCTTGAAAGAAGGGAAGGAATTTAGGTACTGACCCTGAGGTGGGAGTTGAAATTTAGGTACAAATCCCAGAATGAGAATCAGAATTTAGGTACTGATCTCGAAAGAAGAGAATCAAAATTTAGCTACAAATCACGAGATGGGAATTGAAATTTTGGTATCAATCCCAGAAAGAGAATTGAAATTTAGGTACCAACCTCGAATAGAGAGAATCAAAATTTAGGTACTGACCCTGAGAATTTCATGAGTGTGGCAAAATTTCTCGGATAGGAAGGTGAAAAATTTATGGAATTTAAAGGAACAGGACGACCTTCCATAGACCTTGAAAATTCATGGATACATAAAATTTCTTGGAAGGATGGTGGAAAATTAAGGAAATATAAAGGACTCGGACGACCTTGCATCAATCCTAGAATTTAATGGAGGTAGAAAATTTCTCGGAAGAAAGCCAAAAAATTTAGAGAATTTAAAGGAATCAGACGACCTTGCACCGATCTTGGAATTTCATTTGAAATGTTGTGATAGGGAGGGCTCCAAAAGCAATGTGATATCAGATGTAGCATCCTCAACCTCTAAAATATTGTCGGAATCATAATTTAGTTACTGTCCCAAATTACGAGATTGTCGAGATTTCATGAGAATATACAGGTTTTAGAATGTTAAGATTTTGTGGAGATATAGAGATTTCGGAATATTGACATTTCAAGGAGATATAGAGATTTTTGAATGTTAAGATTTTGTGAAGATATAGAGATTTTAGAAATGTTGACATTTTGTGAAGATTTAGAGATTTTGGAATGTTAAGATTTTGTGAAAATATAGAGAATTCAAAATATTGAGATTTCATGGGGGTGTAGAGACTTTGCAATGTTGAGATTTCATGAAGGTTGTTTCAAATTCGTGCAGACAAAGACATTCATGCTGCACAAACGAGGAGTGAGAAACCTCAAACTTAAGAGAAAAAAACTCACCAAATCTATCATTTTCTTTTCTTGTTGTATTTATCACATTTAATAATCAAAGTATATTTTCAAAATTTAATTTTTGTTGGTTAGTTTTCAAAAATAAATTTAAATTTTAATATTAGACTTTTGTTGTATTATTCTTTGTTCATTATAATTCAGAACCAATGAATGGTTCCAGGGCTCCTTATCAATTTCACAAATAAGGCAATTTGACAAATATGTAGAAATTTGAAAGAAATGTCATTAATTTGCTTCAAATAGGTGTTACAGATGCTTCAAATAGGTGTTACAGACTGAATACATGTTGAAATATCAAAACAGACATCTAGTTGAATATATCTGAAAAATCACATGCAGAGTACATATCATATATGCTGCTCTGATGCAGTACAAAATGCAACAAAAGCTGTTTATCTGTCCTCTGTGGGGTGAGCTTTGATCAAGTTGACCTATTAAGCCACGCTCCATGACGAGAATTCCTTTTACGTGTACCTAGAGTTGCAACCTTCTCATAGCTCGTATAGGTGCAACTGCTCTAACTCTGGATCCAAATGAAACCCATACAATACTTTACTTTCATCAATTGTTTTGAATTTCACAGTCACTCAGAGATGTCGTACTCCCGGAATGCAGTGCTTCACTAAGTGAGCTCTGTTTCTTTTTAGAATTAGTACTGAACCCATTGGTAGCAGAAACTTGACAGATCCTCTAAACTCCGCAGGGCCAACAACATTGATTTCTTTTCCAAACAGGAATTAACTTTGGCTCATGAATAACACCGTGTAGATGGTTCTTACGAAATCATGGTGGTCTATGTGTGGAGCGATACAATCACCTTCATCATAAATATTAATTATGAAATTATTCGGAATGTAATTTGCTTGTAGTATACTCTATCTGACCATCCTTTTGATCATTCTCTTTATCTCTTAAGGTAGAGGGTCCACCTCCTCATATCTGAGGATACCCGGGGGGTTCCCTTTCCTATCTCCGACAAAGTTATAGCAGCAACCAAACTGGATGGTTATCCTGCCTTTCCCGCGCATCCATTTTTGGGGCTCTGAGTAAGTTTTCTTCATTAGTAGACCAGCTTGACCTTTGTCTCTCAGGTCAATTACACAGTCCAAAATTCTTCTTTCATCTTTTTCAGAGAAGACTCTTGTATATAGCTCTAGGCCTTCCAAAATATTGACAAACTTTTCTTTGATTTCTTCATGGAATTCGAATTCTAAATTTTTAACTGGATTCATCCTTTCAAACTTTACCGTAGGAACCCTTTGAGATTGTTAAGGTGGCTCCCTCATCTCAATATTTGTAGGATACCTTTTCTGACTCGGCTCTATGGAACCCTGTCTCAGTGGCTATGCACTCCTCAGAGGAACTGTAGTGATCCAAGTGAAGGACATTGCATGTTGGGAACTCTATGAATGCTCCTCCCATCGATGTTTGAATTGGAATCTTGACGTTGCACATCAGGCAAGCTCGGTAAAGTGCATCTAGAACTGTTGGTAACATATGTTATACAATAAATTCTATCTCATCCTCCGTAACAGGCAAACTAGTAGAGGTCTCTCTCATGCACGGTTCATAAAATGTCCCCTTAGGAATCGAGGTGAGTGTATTTTCTGCCTCTTTCATACGACTCTTCTCTTCGTGTAAGAAGGCTTTGTGCTTGTAGTGATTACTGTTACAACGTTGAGTTCTTCTTAGTGGCGCATTTGGCATTCTATCTTCGTCAACACCAATTAAATTTATTGTCACTGTGGTTATCAGGGATGGTAAACGGCTAGACCCTTCCATCGGATTTTGTTGTGTCACCACTTTCTTCCTCTTCAGTGAGATGTCCTCTTTGGTACAAATCTTCAATATTGAAGGTAATCCTTCTTTCTCTTAGTGGTTGACTATGTCCATCAGGGGACCCTCATAGTTCAAGTTGACCTAACCAAAGTTTAAGTCAATGTCTACGATACCTCCCTGAGGTTCTCTTTCTTTGTCAGTGAGAGATTCAAGCCGTCTCTAAAGGTAAAAATCAGCTTTTGTCCCGACATTTTTCTGTAGAAGACAGAAAAATATCAATGTACTAAAATTTAGTATGAACAAGAAGAAAATTGAAACATTTATTAATTCTATTTTAATCCTGATGATCCATTTCTGAAAGAGAAAATCTCATGTGTCGATGCGATGTCCTCCATTAATTATGGTATCGGTAACGGGAACTCTTCCTTTGAACCTGGCTTATTTAAATCCCTGAAGTTGACACATAGAAGGATTTGTCCATTTTTTTTCTTAACTAATGCAATATTTGTTAGTCATGTGGGGTATTGCTCTTCCCTTACAAAGTTAGCATCTATTAGTTTCTTTATCTTGACGATGACTTGTTGCCCTATCTTTAGGCGCATTCTTCTGAGAGCTTTTTTTACTGGGTTCATATTTTTGTCCACCCCGAGGTTATGAACTACGACCACTGTTGAATGCTCTATCATTTCATCATAATTCCAAGCAAAGCAATCTTTAAATTATGACAATAACTTTATCAATTCTATGGATTCTTCCTCGTTCAGTTGGGGCTGCTCCTCAGTTGTAAGATTTATTTCTTTCAATTCATCCACTGTTTACTTAATTTTTTCTTCAAATTCTTGTCGGGCATCACTTATTAAATGATCTTGAGAGTCATCCTCTACATTGAGGCAATCCTTCTCCAATCTGCTAGTGACAACCATGCAAAATTCTTTTTCATCGACTGACCCTATAGTACAAAATTTGAAACCTTCTTTCAAGTTAGGAGTTCAACTTTTAACATTCTATAATTTCTTAAAAAGTTGTAGCTTATCTATCTTTTGGCTATTACTTTGGCACATATCCTTATTAAATTAACTTTTGTACATAAGTAGAAAAGTAACCAAAAGGTAATTCCATTAAATCATTAGAATCCTCTTCTAGATTTTCATGATTTTCAGAATTAATAGAAGGGGAAGCATGGTAAAACTTGATCAGTATTGAACCAATGCTACAGACTTTCTTGACCTCTAAACTCTCAACCTTTTGAGGGTGGATTGGAGTAAGGGTGATGACATTCACAAGTGGTTGATCCGATCAAACATAGACTCGTATTAATATTTCTCTACCTCTTCCAAGAAAATTTCATATTGTGGTTTCTTCTATTTTGCCATCATCATTTCTTCGTCGGAGCTTTGTTCATCAAAACTTTCATGTTGATGTTGATGGTCGAAGTAGTCCATTTAACAATTGTGGTTATTCTTCCTCATCCACATTCCTAGTTAAAAGAATCTCTACTAGCTAGTTGTGAAGGAATGGTAGTAGATCGCTAAAGAGGATTTCAATGGCCTCCTCTTCATGAATCTTTTGAATCTTGTACTTCATTTGCCATGATTTGATTGGAAAAGACATTTTTCTTTGGAGGTGCGTAGTAAGCGACGTCTTCATTCCCACTTCATGAACTAAAAATGAATGTAAATCTCCCTTGATACAATGTTCTCACCCTTCTTTGAAATACTTAATGCATTGATGTAAAGGCGACAGAACCATGTTATGCTCGTGAATCCATGAGCATCCAAGTAAAGCACTAAAAGAGGTCTCCGCATGGATGATGTGGAATTTTGTGGTTGTTACTAGTTCTCCAACTTTCATTAATAGTGTAATCGATCCAAGGGCTCTTTCTCCCTTTTGGTTAGATCCCCTTCACATGATTTTATCAGCTGTAAGCTCTTGAGCCTCAATATCAAAATTTACCAATCTCTGTAGACTCATTAGATCAAGTGATGCTCTCAGATCTACAAAAACTCTGGATAACGCAAATCTGCTAATATAAACAGAGATGTAGAGCGATCAGTTTTGGTCGGTGGTGCCGAGCAACATGTCTTCATCTGTGAAGGTTATCTCAGGCTATTCTAGCTATTCTTTTAATGAGCAAACTTCATTGGAGGATGTGCTGGCCAACTGTGCTAAGCAAATCTGTGGATCAAGCAAGGCTGTTAACAGAGGTTCTCTCATTTCCTTTGGTAGGATCAGAGCTTTGTAAATGCTTAGTTTAGTCGATAACCTCCTAAGATGAGCTAGCACATTATAATATACTTTATATAATCCTCATATCTTCACATGATTATGTGATTCTTCCACTGGCGAAGGTGAAGGTAGCACTTCTCAAGTGACTATTTGTTTTCCTTCAACAACTTGAGCTGTTCTTAAGAATAACAATTTTCGGCTCTTAAATTTTTTTCTTTGATTTCTTCTCTTTGATATGCTGTAGGAAAAATTTTAAGTGTCTCTTCTTCTTCATTAGAGAGATCCAAGTTGATAGCAAGTTGTGCACCATGGCACTTGAAGACTGGTTCCTTGCTTCTGGTGCTATCGTAACTGGTGTTGTCGACCTCTTCTTCGTCCTCGTTAACGGGCTCATCGGACTTAAGTACAATTTGAGGATCCATTTGGGAATCAAGGTCGGAGTTATATTGAGCAACTTTAGTTACATTATCACTAGAAAAAGTTAAAACATAGCCAAAATCATAATCATTATATTCATAATTCCCTGGTGGGGCAAAAGGATAGTCATACATGGACATGGGTTCGAGGATTTTCATCCTCAAATTTGAGACAACCAATCAAACAGAGGTAGCCCCTATCCTACACCCCGTGCTAGAAATCTTCATGACATCATTCTTTTCTTTCTCTAGTTGTAGTGATTTATATGAAGAAATATCAATCTTAGGCTAAGCAAGCTATAGACTCTGAACGACTGCCTGAGCTGAAGCAGTCAAAATCTAATCTAGTATCTTCTTGGGTGACATGCTCCAAACTGTACTCCATCCATCTTTTTTTGAATCTAGATCTATCAGAGTGATTGGCTAGGCTGAGATCATAATTACAGATCCAATTTTAAATTCTTTTAAACTTTCCTTCGGGATCGTTATATTTCCCTCTTTAAAGTTCCTCTTAAGCCAATCCTTGAAGATGAATCAACCCTTTATTATATGTCCCAACATCCGTTGACAAGGGCAGAATATGGGATGCTCTTTCTTGTCAGCTTCTTCCTGCTTCTTTAGTTCATGCAATCTAAATTTTAGCTTCTTTTTTAAATTTCTAAACATCTTTGGCATAGCCTCATCTTTGAAAGAGTATATCCTCTTCATTCATTTTGAAAGAGTCAGACACATTCTACCCTCTCCTCAGTGTGGTACTCCCTGCTGTGACTGTTGGCTAAATTGGCCATAATGTTGTGTTTGTTGCTACTAAGCATGCTGCAATGACGGCTGAAAGCTTTGATGAGAATGTTATGGCTATATCTTTATCAGCTGCTTTCCTTTATCAATTGTTGCTACTATATCAGACTTCTTCTTGAATATACTGGTTGACTTAGACCTAATTGACTTTTCTTGGAAAATCTTGTGTTTAACTTCGTCTTATAAACTACTGGCTTTGCTTTGTAGCTTCTTGATGGACTTGATGGTGAGTCCCTTAATTAAGCATGAAAGCTACTGGCCAAAGGATCCTCTTGAGTAGAATCTCAATTGCATGTTGTTCCTATAGCTGAGATTGACATTTAATGCTAAGGTTTTTTTACCTCAAGATGTAATCCACTAAGGTCTCCTTAAGCTTCTATCTTTCCACTATGAGATCCGTAATGGAAATATGATGTTGTGCTTCAGTAAATCTATTCATAAATAATTGTTCTAATTTGTCAAATTTCTTCAATAATCAATTGGGTAGCTCGACATACGAATCAAATGCTATTCCTAATTGGTTGATGACAAACTGCCGGAAGAGCAAAACTTCATTACCTCTGGTGTTGCCACAAGTAGCTCTGAAATGTGCTATATGTTGCCTGGGATTTTTGAACTCTTTGAATGTGTTAAAGTTTGGTGACACGAAAGCCTTAGGGTAGGGTATGACATCAAACTCCTCCGAGTAAGGTCTACCCTTTGAAATCAATGCACCACCCTTATATTGGGCTAATGTCTCCCAAACTTGTTTGTCAACCAACTGTTTTATGTCCTTCTCAGATATTGTACATGGAAACGAATCCTTCTTTTGCTGCTCATCTCCATTGGCAAGGAAAATTCTCTCCTTTCATCAGTAATGTGAACTATCTCTGGCTGGTTGACTCTTAGTGAACCGAATTGTTGTGATTGTGACAGTCCATGAACTATAGCCATTGCGGCCATCTCCTTCATTCTCTTTTCCATGTGACTGAATTGTTCATCCCTTACGAAAACAACCCAATCATCTACAGTGTTCCCTTCAATGAGAGGTTAGACATTGCATCCAGATGTGGTGGCTCTAGTCTCGATGACAAGAATATCCATGAAATCCTCACCGAGATAATCTTTAAAATCAAAATCTTCATGATCATCAATGACTACTCCATACTCTTTGGCTAACGTGAAAATTTCAGCTCTGAGCTTTTCAGGTTTCTCTTCAATTTTTGCTTCTTGGATCATTTTCAGGTCTAGAGGAATTTCATGAACATCCTCCACTTGTTCATCAAACTCAGTAGTCATAGCTGTGACGATATCTGATTTTTCAGGCCTTTACTTTATTTCACATTCTTGCCCTGTTGGCTCATTGAACTGTATTGGTATGGTGACCTTAGGTATCCATATGTTCTTCTTTGGCAGTGATGTCTTTAGATGGGATGCCTTAACGGAGGCATCAGTTTGTTGGAGAAAGGTATGCTCCCCATGGTGCATATAAAATATAGTATCGGGTGACTTCTTCATCTTCTCTTTTCTTGGGGCACTTTTACGAGCAACAATTGCTGATACCTTCAAACCCATATGTGACTTAGCCGGTTGACATCTTGCGGAACATGGAGCACTCGTGGTGACAGAATCTGTGGTAGTGACAACGGTAGTATCATCTCGACCCCCCATACGAAATCTGACAAGAATACAGGTTGACAAAACTACAGTTGACTTTTGAGACTTTCAGGCAGATCTGACATCCCTTGAAATCTCTTTCTTCATCCAAGGGGACACTGCACATCCCACTCGCTTAAGCTGTCCAACCACTGAACATTTTTCTTTAGCGACCAACCTTTGCAACACTGTACGAACTTTGGTGATAGGAGTAGGCTCTTCCTTCTACTCATCACAACAGTGGAGTAATGGTAAGGTAGCAGCAATTTTTTGAATACTTTCATATCCGTTAGTGTCCATTAGCGGGTGGAACCTACTCCCTCACATGAGTGAAGAAGTCTCTAGTAATTCAAGTTCCTCCTCGTGAGGAAAGTCATCAACGAGTATCTTTTTAAGACTTTGTGCCTTAGCAACCTTCTAAATTTTTTGAATGTGGTTTCTCCTCTGAGACCGAGTTAACGGTGTAGATTTTGATCTCAGTACAATTTCAAACATAGATGGCAGGATGGTGAAACCTTTAGTTGTATCTTCCACAATCATAGCCTCCTATCCTTTGGCAGAAAAGGGGACAACATACTTGACAAGTGTTGGGGGAGTAACAATTTTCACCTTCTTGTAGGGAGGGAAATCCTAGGGACAATTCAAGTTAAAGTCAACGGTAGGATCCTAAACTTTTGGAGCGTCAACTTTCATTATGACAAACAGGACTTTTCCAAGAACAACTTCAAGTTCACTGATTCTAGTTCCAAACTTGATGGTTGGAGCAATATTGCAAGCATTGCGACTAGTTGGCAAGTTACAGGAGAAAGTGAGCATGGGGAATGCCATTGCTAGAGCTTCAAAAGAAATCTATAGGGTTAATTATTTTGCCAACATTTTATAATTCTAGTGCGAACACTAAAAGTTAACAAAGGTCGATTTGTAGACTAAGCAAGTTTTTATTTAATTTTTAGTTTGTGAAAATTTTAAAATTTAGTGAAAATAGTTTGAAAGTAGATAAGTTTAATTAAATATGGAAGGTTAAAAAAAAGAATAGCACGACACAGTTTAATTTAATTCGCAACGCAGCAAACCAAAATCAAAAGGGAAAATAAGGTTTAGGACCCAGTGCGGGATTAACTTCACAATGCACAATGCCCAGACATAAATAATCCACCAACATACTTATTAGGGGTTCAACACCACACAAAGATAAAAATCCTAATGAACTCCTGAACCTCTCTGTCCAAATGTGATTGAAAAGACGGTCCTAAAGTCTGAAAAAGTTGATAGTACTTACCCAAGAAAACTCTCGAGTAAAATCAGAGGATATTGTCTTCAAGAATTTCAAAGGATAGGACTTTTGGACTTTTCAAAAGATCAAAATCAAACAAAGAGGTGTGAAATGGGAATAACTTAAATTTGGAACATTTATCTTTGAATCTAAAGGAAGAAGAACTAAGGGACGTCACAGATCTTAAGGAGATCCTCGTGGACCTCCCAAGCTATCCTACAGATTGGCTTTAACTTTAAGTAGAAATTATGTGTGTCATCCTTCCAATTTGATTAATTAAGGCTTACATTCGTGCAAAATGATCACACACATAGCCTGTAAGATGAGAGGGTTTAGGTCATCAAAAATGACAATCTTGAAATCCTAAAACAGGTTAGAGCTTTAATTCTATAACAGAGCCATACAAAGGCCTAAAGAGCAGTTGAGGATTTATGTCGTACTAGGCGGACAACCTCAAAATCCTATGGCTTGTTTGTTTAATCTATAAGGAAAGATGTGTTGTTGAAAATCCTCGTGCTGTTACAGATTCCAATTGTAGAAGACTGTCCATAAAGCTAGCTCCAGGCTCCTCGGTGAAGAAGCGGTCCTAAAGTCTAAGGTTTAAAGGTTTAAATGACAAGTTTAAATTCAATTATTATGGGGGGAGTTAAAGTTGATTAGAGTGACAGTGGTTAGGATCCCACGATTCCCTCATTCCGACACCACTACTTTCCTTAGATTCACTTAGTCCAAATGAATTTAATAAACTCAACTCAATGAGTTGCATACTTTCATTTAGACTATGAGAAATATCATTATCAACCGTACATTACCTCCTCCAAGGGATTCCCGATCATCTAAAATTTACAATACTTTCAATGCAGTTTTACTTTTGTTGTTTTTTTTATGATTAAATTTTGAGTTGTCTAATATTTTGATTGTTGTGGCGGTGGATTTTATCTTTTTTTGATTTCTTAAATTTAGTTTTGGTTTCAGTTCTATGGCTATCCTGAAAGTTTATGTTTTTACATGCAAGGTGACCTTGTTGTTTAACATGCAAGTTTATAGGCAGGAACTTAGCATACAGAAAGGTAAGTAAAAGTAAATTTTAATGTAGTAACTTAAAAGCATACCTGTCGATTCTCCCTATTCCACTAGCTGAAAAGTCAGTACTTGCAATGCACATATATAGTCTTACAGGAGTTAAAACATGCTTGTAGGAAAAACAAAGAGTTTAGGTTTGAGGTGTGTCTACCAGACCCTATTTCATACCCTGGTAGGTATAATTTTTTCATCTGTGGGGATAATTCCGCTGAGAAAATCATAATATGCCCTAGTGTCCTCCGAGATTCCCAAAGAATCATGAAAAGGTCTTGGGTAATACCCATGCCCTAGACATTTCATAGTCCCTCGAATCATCTCGAGTTCATTTTGGTCTTATTATGTTGCTAAGTGGTTTACCAAATTCATACCCTTATGCTTAATGAATATTGATGTTTTGATTATCCCTTCAAGTGAGGTAATTATCATTTGATATTTCACTTACGAATTATGTGAGTAAAGGCCATGAGGGGCAATTTGGCTTAATTAAGAAACTTAGTGGGTTTCATTTTCAAATATGGGCTTGCAGTGTTAATTTCTTTTTGAAATTTTCAAATTATTTATATGTGTTTTTTCTAAACCTCATTAGACAAAAGTTTGATTAAGCCTGGTTCACCACTAAGCCCTTAAAACTTAATGAGTAGATTTGTAATTTTTAGAAAAATTTAAATATTTATACTTTTAATCCTTATCAAGAATCATAAATCAATTTAAAACCATTAAATGGGGTTTAAAACTACTGGGTTATGCTCTTCCAAAGTCAAACCCCCAACCTCAATATCTTCTTATTGAGCTACTCTTCCAAATTTCATCAATTTAAGAAATTACAAATTTATCCATAATGAGAGCAAAGTGTGTTTGGTCACTATCATTTATCTCTTTTATATTTCAATCATCTAGACATGCCAATTAAGACCATTGATTACCTATTTACCCTTGGGTTAGGCCTAAAAATTAATTAAGGCTTAAATTCCAAAATTACCATTTTGCCCATTTTGCCCTCGTGACCTTAAATCGTGACCTTAAAACCTCATAATTCATTAAATTAAGCTCAAATGACTTTAAAATTTTTATGCTACACCATTCAAAGGTTAATTAAAACATCAAAGGAGAAAATAATATTTTTTTGGGTTTATTTAATTTTATATATATTCTAATGTTAAAATAGGGATTTTTTAGTGAAATTTCAATTACTCAACAAAAACAAATCATCTGTCCTTAGAAAAAAATACTAGGGGTTCACCTAAGTCAAAGGACCACTTGGACAAATTTTCATGATTTATAGAGTTTAATAATTATTGAAATTATTTGTTTATTTTGAGTATTAATTAAATATAAAATATTATTTATATGAAAAATAAATTTTATATTTTTCTTATGTCTCCCTAAGTTAAAGAAACCCAAAAAACAAATTTCATATTTTTTTGGTTTATATTTTATTTATTAGAATTATTTTAGTGAAAAATTATAGAAAATTCATTTTAAACCTTTAAAAAATTAATATCTTGACTAAGAAAATAAGCAGATACATTTAAATTGGTCCCAAGTGTTCAGGAAGCCAAATGCTACATTTTAGTGTGTTTTTACAATCTTGCAATTATTTATGATTTTTTATTAAGTTTTTATTATTTAAATATTTACAACTGTCTTTAAAATGAAATATTTATTTTAATTCCATTTTTATTTTTCTTAGGTTCCTCAAGTCATAAAGAGCTCCAAAAACTAATTTAGTAATTTTTTTAGTTGTATTTTAATTATTATAATTATTTTAGTGCCAAAACACTTAATTAATTAATTTTAATAGTCAAATTAATTCCGATTGACTTGAAATATTTATGGGGAGCTCCTTTGATATTAAATTACAGTGGAGAATAGTTTTTGTGTCATTTACTTTTATATTTTGTCCAATTTAATAACATTTGATTTTTAGGGTTTAATGATAGTTAGGGTTATTTTTAATGAGTTAAACCAAATTTACAATTTTCCTAGGGTTCTCTAACCACAATGAACCTACGAAAACAAGCTTTGAATTTTTTTAATGAAAATTCAAATTTTTATGATTTTTATACGAAAACATTGACCATTAGCTTGAAAATTAAAAATTTATAGAAAGAGATGCCCCTTGACCTTGGAAAAATCAAGGGAGAAACCTAAAAATAGGGAGATCAAAAGCCCCATGGTCCCGTGCCATGGTGAAATGTCCATGCAAATGGAGAATCCAAATAATGAATACACTATTGAATTACGTAAAAATACCACATGCATCAAACGGACATGGAACCATTTCTAAACTATTCTCCCTGTTCAATGAGCATGAGGGTATTTTTTTTTATTCTTTTAAATTCTCTATGAAAAGATATGGATTTTTAAAGTTCTGGCATTTAAGTATATCATAAAAAGACATATTTTTCTTCTTATCCAGCTCAACCTATGACGGCTCAAAAAAGTCACGCGGCGCTCCGCCACCTTAGCCAGCCAACTTAGTGCCATGTGTCCCGCTGTTCACGTACCATCTCCTCGCACTGTGCAATCCAAAGAGTCCATTCGATACAATAAAAATGGATGGCTTTCGTTCATCGTCTCTCATATCCCTAACCCGAGAGCCGTCAGACTTCAAACCTTAAGATCTCTCTTGATACTTAACCAAATTGTATGGGGTTTGTATCTATGGGCACGTCTAGACTAGGAGAACACATCCATATAGTTAATCAGGTCTTAAATCAAGTATATAAGTATTTAGAATTAAAATAGTCTCTATTGTAAGAGAAAACTCAATGCCTTTACCTAAGAGGTATGGCCTCAATTGGGAGCTTCCAGAAGATTTAGTTGAGTATAAAGAGCTCATAGATGACGCCTTCAGTCATGGTTAATTGCTTAGGTATGATTTCAACAACGCCGATTTGGGGTTTTGATCAAAGTCTTGCTAGGGTGGTATGGTGATGGGGCTTTGGTGGGGTTTCTTCTTCGTTTAGTGTGGGGATGGTGTGGGTGCAAGTAATTTAGTTTTGATTGATTGTGGAGCTATGGTGAAATGTGTACTAGTTTTGACCTGATTTTGAGCTCCAAATTTGACCTTAGGCAATGAACTTGGGTGGCTAAGCAAGGTGGGGTTGTTCTTAGGAAGTCTTAAGAGGGCTCTCATAAAATTTTGGTAGAGTTTTTTTATTTAAGCTTTTTATTGGTTACTCTTTGGCCGTGGAGCAGTTGGGTTTAAATAGAGGGGGTTGTGGTGGCTACGACTGCTAACCAGTGGGCGGAAATTAGTGCTTTGGTGGTGGGAAGAAATGCTCAAGTGTCAAATTGGGTTGGGGCACATCAGGTGGCATCAATTTTGAGTTTTACCTAAGGTGGAGCTCTTGGGATTGGGTTTTTCGATAGCCAAGGTGGCCGACCAACCAGGCTCAAGTCACCATCTCACTGAGGATGATCAGTGATGGGCAAATGTGAAGCCAATTTGCTTTGTGCGTGGGTATAGGTGATTAATTGAAGTGGAAAGGGCTTTAGGCTAGGTTGGGCATACTATGGGTCTAGCCCCATTGGAATGAGCTTGGGTGGCTTTTTATGGTTGACCAGGATCAGCTGAGCCAGCTGAAACAGTGTGGAGAGGTCCCTATCCAAAGGATTTGGCTAAACATGGGTTAGAGTGTGTCATTAAAAGGGCTAGAATGTGGCTCCTCCTATTTTCATTAATAGCTGGTGAGGTGGCAAAGGCTCATATGGCTTACCTATGGCTTAGGGATGGCTTCATTGTTTGTCCCTAGCTTGGTCAATTTGCATTAAAAGGGATTTTTGGATTTATAGGGTATTTTTATGGAGTTTGTCATGAGTCCTAATTTTGTGTGATGAAATGATGGATTTCAAGGGGAATAGTTTGATTTAATCAAATGCATGATGGGATGAAATTTCATTCTACGTGGGTTTTAGGTCTAAGGTTCGGCTTTTAAAATTGGGGGTGAATTTGGGCTAAACATTTGGTTAATTAAATGTTTAATTTGGTGTAGGGAGATGTCATGAAAAGTTTTGAAAGCATTTCAAGTGATTTTGAATTGAATTGGAAGGCTAATTTGGTGGAATTTGCACATGGCGTGAATTTGAGGATTTTTGGTTAAACTTGGGTTTGGATGAAATTGAGCATGCAAATGGGTCAAATTGGGTTTGTATTTGATTTGAATTGGTAGGATGTTGATTATTGGTTTGGAATTGAAATTGGGCAAGATTTGCGTCAATTTGTTTGACATTTGGGCTAATTTGGGGAAGTTGGGCCTTTAAGGGTAAATCGGGCTTTTGATCAAAATAAATCAATTTGGCCAAATAGTTCTTTAAGAGTGGTTCAATTTGATTTTGGGGACAATTGAGATGATTTTGGACTTTGTGGGAATTTTTGAAAATTTGGGATCATGAGGGACATTTTGGTAATTTTGGCAATTTTGGGCTATTTTGGAAATTTGATGATTTTGGTCAATTTGGGTAGTGGGGAGCACCTTGAAATGATTTTTGGAGAAATCAATTTTACTTTGGGTAACTTTGGGAATTTTAGCAAAAATTAGGGTTCTAGGGGCGTTTTGGTAATTTTGATGAAAGCTTGGGCTAGAGTGGGTAGGTAAGCCATGAATTCACTTGCAAGTCATGAGAATGATATGAGGATTCACTTTGGATATTCAATATGCTACTCCTAACTCTCTTAGCTAAGGGCTAGGGTTTTGGGTCCACCCATATGAGCTGTCCAAAATGAGTTAGGAGATGAAATCAAGTGTAAGTGGTCTTAGTGTTTGGGGTGTCCAGACTGCCCCGAGTTAGTCCTAGAGCTTGACCATCCTATGCAGACTCTCCTTGAGCTCCCTTATATTGACACCACCTACTAAGTTCTAGAAATTAGGATGAATATGTGGAAGATCAAGTTGACCAAAGAAGAGTTTAGAATTTCTACTGGTGAGGGATCCTTTTCTAGTCGTCTAGGAATAGTCAATAGAAAATTCTTATGGCTAGACCATATGTTACTAAGGAGGAAACTAGACCTCAACCAAAAGTGAGGTCAACAGGTAGCTGAAGGGAATCATAATTTAGGTACTGACCCCAGGAATTTTATGGAGATGGAAAACTTATGTAAAGGACGAGGAAACTTATGGAAGGAGTTAGAATCCTTGAACCGACCTAAAAATTTCATAGAATCTCATGTAGAGTGTGGGACTTTGTGTACAGGATATGAAGACATGTGAAATTTGTGCAAAGTGTGAGCTATGGAAATTTGTGCGGAGATCGCGGGAAGTGAGAGAGATGTGGAGTCTCGAGGAAAATCATTTACCATTTTATCATTACTATCATTATTAAAAATTATCAAATTTAAAAAAAATTATTTTCCCTTAATTTTGAATTTTATATTTCATTCGTCATTAGATTCTTTTTTGTATCGTCCTTTGCTCATTATAATTTAGGACCAACACATGGTCAAGCCGCTCTTCATCAATCGCACAAAGAGACAAGTTAACAACATATGATGAAATCCGAAATAAACTTTGTTAAATGGCTTCAAACATGCAATACGACTTATCATATGTCAAAATTGTTCAGAACAACATGTCGAATACTTTAGTAGAAGCCATAGTATCATATATCATATCCTCTCTGCTTTGACGTTGTGAAAAATGTTACAAGTGTTAGTACCCTTGATTAAGCTTGTGATCAAGCTAACTTTTTAAGCCACGCTTCAGGATAAAGGTCCTTTCACTTGTACTTGGAGGTACAACTATTTCACAACCCATATGGGTGTAGTTCTTCTAACTCCAGGTCTAGCTAGAATTTGAATGGTATTTTGTTGTTATCGATTCTTCGCAATGTAACTGAAACACTAAGGTGTGGCACGCTAGGAATGCAGTGTTTTTCCAGGTTTGCTCCATTTACTTTTAGAATGAGCACTGAACCAAGTGGCAGTGGAATTTCAAATGAACCTCTAAACTCTTCGAATCCAACAAGATCTATCTCTATTCTGAATAAGATGTTGCTCTTACTCATGAAATAAATTGTACAATATTGCATGTCAAAATTGTGGTGATCGACGTGGCGAGGAATGAAGACTCCTTCTTCATAGATGTTGATAATACAACTATTTGGAATGCAATCTGCTGGCACTAAACTCCATCTTACCATCCTCTTAATCATGTGTTTTATCATGGATGGCAAGGGATCCACCTCGTCATATCTCATATTGTTAGGGGGGTCCTTGCCTGTCTTCGACAAAGTTGTAACAACAGCTACACTGGATGGTGATCTTGCCTTTTCCACGCATCCATTTTTTTTGTTATGAATATGTTTTCTTCATCAATAAAAAAGCTTGGATCTTGTCCTTTAATTTAGAAATGCAATCTAGGAACTTTCTTTTGTCACCATCTGAGAATACTCCAGTATGTAGTTTCAATCCTTCCACGATATTAATGAATTCTCACCGAATCTCCTTATAATACTCAAACTTTTGCTTCTGGACTCTGCACATTCTTTCTGACTCTGTTGTAGGAATCCATTGAGAACATCAAGGTTGCTTATTTGTCTCAACCTATAAAGGAATTCATGAAGGAGGCGGCTCAATAAGATGTGGTATGTATGGCTCGACCTCTGGGTGGTCGACACTTCTGAACCTCTTCCTGGAGGCTGCATATTTTTAAAACATTACATACCTTTCTAGATGGAGGATGTTACACTATGGACGCTCTTTAAATGCTCTCATTGATAATGTTCTTTTTGGGATTTCAACATTACACATGGGGCATCCCGCACAAAGCTCACCAGGGATCCTTGAAGATGTAGCCTCTGTAAATGTCTTTTGGCTTGTCCTCTATAATCAGAGAATTAGTGGAAGCCTCTTTCAAGTTTGGATCATAGAATTCTTCTTCATGAATTGGAGAAAGCATCACAACTATTTCGCTGACATCTCTTTTTTTGAGTCGCTCCAAGGCTCTATGCTTGCGTTTTATTCCTGCACTGTTTCCTCCTCGTAGGTGCATCAAAAATCATTTCTGCATAAGCACTGACTAAGTCGATCATCGGCATTATAATCATTGACTGGATGTTGCAGACCCTTTGCATCGAGTCTTGTACACCTGGAAACATTTATGCCTTCTTTCTCTTCAAAGTAGAGTCCTTTCTGACACTGATTCACAATAGTGGTTGTAGCTCTTCTGCTTCTCGACGGCGGACTATACTCATCTGGGGGCCTTTGTAGTTAACATTAACTTAAATGTAGCCCAAGTCAAAAATCACAACACCACTTTGTGCTACCTTCTCTTTTTTAAGTGCAAGATTTAAGCCTTTTTTAAAGGAATATATTAGCTTCAGACTCAACATTTTCCGGTAAAAGACAGTTTTGAACTCACTTTTGGTTGAGGTTTAGTTTTTCCTCTTTAGTTGCTTAGGGTCAGTAATAAGACTTTCTTGTTGACTATTATAAGAAAATTGGAAAAAAAACCCTCTGCATTAGAATTTCTACACACTTTTGTGCTCAACTTGAAGTTCCACATATTGGTCCTAGCCTCTAGCACTTGGTAGGTGGGGTCACTATGGGGGAGCTCAAGCAGAGTTCCCATAGGACTATTTGACCTTAGGGTTAGCCCTAGGTGTTGGTCTGGAGCTAAGGCACTCACTTTCACTCACTCTCACTCACAATCCCTCACAACCCTTAACCCAATATTTGTTGACTTTGATCCTTTGATCCTTTTGGAGATTCATGTAGATGGTCCCCTAAACCCACTAGCCCTAGGCTAGGGTTTAGGTAAGACTAGTACATAGAGGACCTAAATGGGGATTCCATTTGTCCATAACTCATGTACGGTGGTTGATACCCCAACCGTACCAAAATACCCAACTTGGCCTTCTGCTCCTAAATCCACCCAAATTACCTAAACACCCCCAAATCCCAAAATTGGCCAAAAATCCCAATTTCTCCCAAAAATAACCAAGTTTGTTCAAAAATCATTTCAAACCATTTCAAAATACCCAAATTACATGAACCATAAAAAATTTCAAATTACCAAAATATCCCCAAAATTGCCAAAATTACAAAAATAGCCCTCGGAGCCCCAAACTTTCCCAAAACATCCAAAATTACTCCAAATCTCTCAAAAATCAATTTGGACCGTTCAATTGAACCCAATTTTGCCATTTTGACCATTTTGACCAGAACCACGAAATTGCCTTTAAAGACTCAATCTCCCCAAATTCACCCCAAATGTCCATTAATTTGGCCCAAATTCCCCTTAATTTTAATCCTAAACTCAAATTAGCCATTTATTTGACCAATTTAAACTAAATCCAAGCTTAATTGGCTCATGTTTTGAGCCCAATTTTGATCTAAGTCAAACCCCCAGGTTTGGCTACATGACCTAATCCCACAAAAGTGAAGCCATAACCTACTCAATTTGCCACAATTTATGTTGAAAACTCTTCATAAAATTCCTGCACATTAAACTTAACCTTGAATTGTCCTTGGTGAGGCCTCATTTTCATTTAATTTTGACCTAAGTCTAAAATCCCTAAATTTGCCCCAAATTGGTAATATCTCCAAATTTCACCAAAGTGAATGCCCTAAACCCAAAATCAGCACCCAATTTTTGTTGAAAACTCTCCATGATGTTTATATTGACCATTTTTAACAATAAATTTGGACTTAGCCCAAGCTTAGCCCAATCTAGACCCAAGTCTAGCCCGACATGCCCAAAGTGACCAAAATTCCAAAATCCTTCAAATTGAACCCCCAATTGAACTCAAAATGATTTTCAATCCTTCACCAAAAATCTTCATTACAATTGTATACATAAAATTTATCAATAATTTGGGCCAATTTACATCGCTAACTTAACCTAAACCCAACATCTATCCATTTTGACCCATGCATCAAAATTGGCCTAGCCACCTTAAAGTCACCAACTTTATGACTCAACAACAACTAAGCCCCTCCTAAGGACCAGGCTAAACCACCATAAATCTACCAAAGCATTCTATGGACTAATGGATCCCCAATTTAAGGGATTCATTCCCTTTTTTAGGCCTTAACGACACAATCTCAGAGCCAAGAGGTGACCACTCCCTGGCTGGTCAGCCAACTTGGTGGCTGGAAAATGGCAAAACCTTGAGCCACCACCCAAAAAGTTAACCCAATTCAAACCTAGAGGTCAAATCAGCTCAACTGCTCTTTAGGGCTTCTCTGCCCTCCACATAAGCAATACTTTCCACCCCCCAATTGGCTCTGGCAACCAGCCTAGGCCATTTTATTTAAAGCTCACCTCCATGGCCAATGGAGGAGAACATAAAATTTCTTAAGGAAACTCTTCCAATTTGCTTCCAAAGACTCCCTAGGACCTCCTCAGTTCAAGCCCACAATTTCCCCCCTCTAGTTCCTTCTGTGTGAGCTCAATTTTGAGCTCGAAGTTTCAGTTGAAGCCAGAACATAACTTTCCACATCTCCACAGTGAACCAAATCTAATTAACTATGCACACACCATCCCCACAGTGAAAGAAGTTGATTCCCCACAAAACCCCCTCTAAAATCGCCTCTAGCTTTGGTCTAGAACAACACATGAAATTGAGCTTGATCGATTTCATACCTAGACCATTCCCAAAGGTTTGAGACTTCATCCAGAGGTTTTTTTGGGACAAATTAAAGCTACCTCAAACATCTGATTGAGGCCTCCCCTTTCAGACAAAAGTATTGAACTCGAACCCTAAACCGAGCTTGTTTCGACCCTCCATACGTATTAACTGTATTTCATACTGTATAATCCATATAAATTGGTTTGTCCTGAGTAGATGAAGCTCTAGAAAAAAAACCATGAGATTTGGTTTAGTCTAAAAGGAAATCATAAGGTTTTAGTGTGGAAGGTTCTCAATTTAGCCTATTTGGGGACGATGACGAGGAACAGTCTGATCGCGCATTTATCTCGTCAACAGACGAGATCCAGCCGGACGAACTCTTGTTGCATGAATTGCGGGCTGCATGGCATGCTAGGGTGGAAAACACAGCGAATGGGAGCGTGCTGCATCGCCTTTCGGAGCTGCCTAGGATCCAGTCAGCGCCACGTGCTTAAGCTGAAAAATAGGGTATTTTCTGATTTATTTAAATGCCTTATCTTTAAAAATTCATATATTTGCATAAAAAATAAAAAAAATGGAAAGTTTATTTATCTGGCTTCCTTGACCTCAGATGGATTTAATAAAAATATAAAATTTAATTTCTTACATTTAAAATATTTTATAATTAATTAATTCTCCAAAACATAAAATAGTTCTAATAATTCAAATAAAACTAAAAAATCATGAAATTTGATCCTAATGGTTCTCTGGTCTAAGCCTACCTCTAGTAAAAATTTCAATGGATTAGACTTTGCCTTGGTCAAGTTGTTGAATTTTCTCTGAAAAATCCTAATTTTGCATATCAATAATTATATAAACTTAATTAAAATTTGAAAAATAACACTTTATCCTCTGATGCATTAATGGACCCATTAGTAAGGTGGGGTGAAAATTCCAAAGTCATTTGAAATAAATTTGATGAATTTTGAAGGGATACATTCTTAGGGGCAAAAGTATAATTTTGGCAATTTGGCCTTAATTAACACTTAGGCTTAATTCAAGAAAGGGAAATGAGCAACCTTTGATCTTAATTAACATATTTGGATGATTGAAAGACAAGGGATTAATTGGTAGAAACAAATCTCAAATTTGAATAAATGAGGATTATAAAACTGAATGTAACTAGAAATTGAACACTACAAGTCCAAATTAAAGCTAAAATTAGCTAAGTGTCTCAATAACACTAACTTTCCCCTTTAAGGGTCTTCACCTACATAATTCTCAAATTAAATTACAAGGGATGATTGCCCTAGAGATAATGGAAACATCAATGTTCGCTTAGCATTAGAGGTATTTACAGGATGAGTTATTAAGTGACATAATAAGTTTAAATGAGCTCGAGACTTTTCACCAGGCGGTGAGGGGGAAGCATGGACCTACTTTTTCTCTTGACCTGTTGGAAACCTCGGGGGTCTACTAAACTCACTAGGTCTTGCTTAATGAAATCATCCTTAGTCAAATTAATAGGTGCTCACCAAAATATGATATAGGATTTTGGTAGATCATCAGAACCATATTTTTTCACTTTATATAAAATGCCCTCACATGCATTTTGAGTTTCAGGTGGTGGAACGAGAAGACTCGTCAGGTACGCTTTTATGTAAGACTCGTCAGGTACGCTTTTATAGTTTACAGTACCATCTTTTTCTATATTTTCCACACTGCACTTTTATGCTTACAAAACTTGCATGTTAAATAACGATGTCACCCTACATGAAAACCAAAAAAGCTAGGCTAGTTGTAAAACCAAAAGCAGAACTAGAACTAAAATCAATCAAGATAAAATTCACCCCCACAACTTTTAAAATTTAATACAACTCAAAATTTAATCACAAACATCATAAAAGCACAATTGTAACTAAATTAAGAAATCTCTATCAGATGATTGGGAATCCTTCGGAGGAGGTAACCTACGGTTGCTAACGAGGCTTCCGGGGTTTTCCACGGTCTAAATGAAATTATGGAACTCATTAAGTTGATTTAGTAAATTCATTTGGACTAAGTGAATGCAATAAAAATAAATGGTACTGGAATGTCGGAATGAGGGAACCGTAGGATCCTAACTGGTGTCGCTCTAATGAACTTTAACATCCCCCATAACATTTAAGGAACTACAACCATAGGGCCATCTGATTTGACATCAAAACTTGATACACTAGAAAACTTTAACTCGCCACGACGAGGAGCTTGGAGCTAGCATAGTGGGCAACACGACCATCTTCAACAGCAAAACCTATCTTCCCTAGCTAAACCATTCCTTCCTTAGAATTAAAAAACCAAAGCCATAGGACTTCGTGGTTGTTTGCTAATGCAACATAAATCCTCACCTTATCTTTAGGCCTTTTTACAGCTTTGCTATACAATCTAAGCCCTAACTTGTCTTAGGAATCTGAGGGTATCATCCATCATGACCTAAACCCTCACATCTTCCAGGCTATTTTTGTGATCGTTTCACACAAATGTAAGCCCTAAACTAATAAAAATGACAGGTTGAAACAATCAAATAATTTCTCTTCTAAACTGAAGCCAAACAATAGGATAGACCAGGAAGTCACTGAGGTTCTCCTCCGGATCCATGACATCCCCTAGCTCTTCCTTTTTTGGAGTCTACAATAAAATGTTCTAAATTTGAGTCATTCCCATTTCACACCTCTTGGTCCAATTTCCTAGTTCTAAATTTGAGCCATTCCCATTTCACACCTCTTGGTCCAATTTCCTAAAAAATTCCTATTATTTTCACCTCGTTGAAGATAATATTTCTTTATTTTTATCGAGAGTTTTCTTAGGTGACGTCGGTTATCTAAGATGTAATTAACTATAGGGGTTTGCACTTATAGGTAGCTTGTTCGAACCTACAATAAACAAAACCTTATTTAATTCTTCATATTAAATAGAGAAAAATGTCGGTAAATAAAATAGTTTTGCTGACCAAACAAATGTCATATATTTTTTAGTTATTTGATGGAGCCTCATCCTCAAGTATTGTGTTCATCCTTTGAGAGAGATACATGGTTTGAGGTATAGTTCTCGTTCATTTAAACTATAAAAAGTATGAGATCAGTTTGATTTCATTTTTTTCTAAAACTTATATATATGTAAATTAAATGTCCTTCTAAAGCGATCGACGGGATTTCGATTCTGGTAGCCGACAGCTTCCAACGGGCAACTCCTCAACTTTTTAGTGCTGACAGATAGGAAAACATCGGCGCCCTAAAATTCAAAATGAAAAAGAACAACAACAAATTATCCTTAAGTGGATTTTAGGATTATATGGGTGCAAGCATTTTATTTAATGGAATTTAGTGGAATTTAAAATCGAAGTGAGAATTAAAGTGCAAATTCAGATTTTATTTTATTATAATTGATCTTTTTATAAAATTTTGGACTTAGTCACAGATGTTGGAGAAATTAGCATCGTTAGAAAAATTATCACTTTCAAAAATGCATCCTAGAGAACATTAAGTTGTATAATACTGCTTCAAATAATGCACATTGAGAGGTAGCATGAGCCTTTTGCCCTAAAAATTCACTAACTGGTAAAATCCTTTTGAATAGACCTTCTCTATGTCTAATGGTTCCTCCTAAGTTGGTTCAAACTTTCTACCTATTCTACGGTGTGCAACGATAGGTCTCTTAAGGCATGTACGAGTTCACCAACAACAAACGTTCTTCGGCGGACCAGTTTATTAGGGTCCCAAATCATCTTTGCTTGAAATAGCTCTAGATTCTGTTGTGCTTCTAATCATATTCCTTCGAGACTCTCTAATTTTGCAAGTCTAAGTTTAGCATTGTCTTCTACTATAATATGGCTAATGACAGTGACTATGAGAGATGGTAGTTGAACTTCAAATGAGAGTGCGGGCTTGGACCCATACACGAGCGTATATAGTGTATACTGAGTAGGATCTCTGAACATTGTCTAGTAGGCCCATAAAGCCTCTAACAACTTCTCGTGTCATCCCTTCTTATTTTTGTCCAATGTTTTTTTTTTTAAATTTGCATGAGTATCTTATTGACAACATTTGCTATGTCATTCTGTCTAGGGTAATAAATCACAGAGTGGTTCCAATCCATCCCATGTCATTTAAAAAATGATCTTGGTGGTCTTGAAGGCTGACCCTTTCTTCAAAATAACTCTGCATAGGACGCTGAAAGGGTAGATGATATGACTTTTGAAAAACTGAAGAACATAGTGTGATGTAACCTCGTGTGCCTTTGCCCACTTAGAGAAGTAATCAGTGGATGCAAGAATAAATCAATGTCCCTTTGAAGATAGAGGGTCTATCAGACCCACTATATCAGTGCACCAACACCTGAATGGCCATGAGGCAATGGTTGGGTGTAGCACATTCAAAGGTTGGTGCAAGTCTACTCCATGCACTTGAGATAGGTAACACTTTTTGGTTGTATCCATGCAATCTATCAGCATTACTGACCAATAATATGCTAGCCTCTTAATTTTCATCTTCATCTTTGGCTCTGACTCGTGAGCACCACACAATCTGGGGTGTACTTCTTTGATAACTTCCTGTGCTTCTTCACTTCTTAAACATTGCAACCACCTGATCAAGCAACCTTCTATAGAGCACATTACCTACAAATGAATATGACATAGCTTATCTCTTGATATGATATGCTTCTGACTTGTCATAGGGTAGTCGTCCAAATATTCTATTAATGACCGGTTCCAATCTTCAGTGTTGCCTGCTACTTCATCTATTGTCTCTTCCTCTTTTCAAACTTGCATGTACTGTCAAGGTTGATCATTGAAAAAGCTTGGCGTCCTTACACTATAATATTGATACACCAAAAATATATACATTTTTATCCTCATATTTTATACTCATTTTTGGTGATATTACCCTTTAATGGAAGATATTTTTTATGTTTTATTGCATGTTGTTGATTTTTAGGACTTAGAGCAAAAAGGAAGCAAAAAGGATGAAATCTGGAGTAAAAGTGGAGAAGTTAAAAAATTTTTTAGCGCCAGCGGTGCCATTTGATAGAGAAGAAGGAATTAATTAAATGGTCTCTGGCGCCGACGGCGCCAGTGCTAGTGTCAGCACAGACCTTGTTTCTAGAAGATTTGTTGAATTTAGATGCTTTTTGAAGAGTTTTTGGATGCACCTATTGGAGAACCAACCTAGGCTCAATTTACGGTTGTAATTTGATCAGAAAATTGCGACCCCCCCTTTTTGCACCATTACAAATTCTTCCATTTATTTCAGTTTTCCTCTTCACATGCCTACATTCCATGCCATTCAAGACCATTAGATTGTTATATTTTTATAGTTTTGAGCTTTTGTGGCAAGTTTAAGTGTGAATTCTTCTTTAATAAGTGTTGGAGAGGAAGAGAAGTGAGAGATTTGTTCTTCTTAAATTTCCTAAGAGAGGCTACAAAGGATTTGCTTTAGGAAAGAGTTTCAGATAAGGGTTGTTTGTTTATTATTGTTGTATGAAACTTCTTTTATATATGAAATTTATATTTTTTTGTATCTATCTCATGAAGTTTGAGTAGTCTCCTTTATCTTTCTCCCTACTCTGAGATATGATGAAATGAAGGGATAATGTAGATGTGCTAATATTAAAATTTAAAATAAATTATAAAATAAATTGTGATGATTTTTTAAATTCAAACTTAATTTACTTTTTGATCTAGTCAATTGAATTGTTAAAATATGTTGCAAAATATATGATCCTGGAAATGGAGTATGAGTTCTACAACAGAGTGAGAATCACATTTAAGTTCATGAAGGAGTGTTTTGTTCATGGAATTAAGTACAAATAAATAGGAAAATATACTTTGTTGGGTGTAGAATTGGAGATTTCTAGGGTGATAGACTAAAAATCCCCAATTCGATCTTAGTGTTTAAAAACTAAAGCGAGATTTAGCTTTCATAGAAAGAGAAGTGGGAGCTAGTATCCTCCTAGCCTAGCCACGGATTTCGGGAGTAAACCTAAGATTAACCAATGATTTTTTATAACACTCAATCAGGGTAGAAAATTAAAATTGCTCCTGCTTGGCACAATACATATTTAAATCATTTACCTCATCTCATTTCACCAAAAACTCATTGTAGTGGAAAAGAAGCTTTATCGTATTAGAAAACTTAATCACATAAACATAGTTTAGTAGTTATTAATTTTAAGCCCTGCTTTTAAATTCTTCTAATAGTAAATAATTTAGCTTTGATAGTATCTTAAATATTCAAATTTAGTCACTGTAATTTTATTTGATTTATGTGAATTTACTAGTTAATTTATCATTTCAAATTTAAACCTTCCTCGTGGGATCGATATTTAGGACTTAAGAAGAAAGTCTTATATTACTTGATAACAATACATATACTTACATAGAATACCAACATTAAGTGTTGAACATTATTATTCATAAAATGCCACTTTAAGTTTTTGGCACCGTTGTAAAGCGGAGTCAACTTTATAAATTTTACACAACTATATTTCAATAAATTCACATCAAGTTTTTGGCACCGTTGTCGTGGAATGTAACGGTAAATTCAATAGATTTGGTAAAGTAAGAAATTTAGAGATAAGAATATATAAAATATAAAATATCAAAGAAAATTATAAAATCAAAAACCAAAAAAATATGTAACTATATATTTAAGAGTATTTTTAAGAAAATTTTCTTTTCTTATTATATTTGTTTATGTGAAATATTGGATCTGAAGGTTTAGTACCTTATGATTAAGAATTAGAACGTACCACTAGAAAAATTAAAAAACAACAAAAAGAAATTAAAATTTTCAACAAAATGGCGATAACTTAGATAAAGAAAATGAAAATCGATAAAGACCTTTAAAAGATTATGCTAATCTAATAGTAGATAACTTCACTTAACTATTCAAAATCCTGATGTTTTTGGTAGTTTATCTGAGCTTAAACCTGCTATTATGTAAATGGTGCAAAATAATCTGTTTGGAGAAACACTTACTGAAGATCCTAACTTACATCTTGCTAGATTACTTGAGATTTGTACTATTAAATGTGATGGAGTGTCTAATTATGTTGTTAAGCTTAAATTTTTTTCTTTTTCATTAAAGGATAAAGCCAAAGCTTGGTTAAATTCATTAGCACCTGGATCTATCAGAACCTGGGGAGAACTATCACAAAAATTTTTGGCTAAATGTTTTCCGCCCTTGAAAACCGCTAAGGTTAGAAATGATATTACATCTTTTTGTTAATTTGAAGGGGAATCGATATATGAAGCTTGAGAAAGATTTAAGGATCTCCTTAGAATATGTCCACACCATGCTTTACCAAAATGGTTAATAATTCAAACTCCTTACAATGGATTAGTAGGATCACATACATCTATTAAAGATGATGCTGCAGATGGATCCTTAATGTCAAAACCTTTTGATGGAGTATACTCTTTAATAGAAAAAATGGATACTTGTAATTTTGAATGCCCTCTGAACGGGTAAATCCTAAGAGAGTAGCTAGTATTTATGAATCTGATGCAATGTCTATTTTAGCATCTCAAATTACTGCTATGTCGAAAAGAATATATCAAGTTGGAGTGCACTATTCTCAAATACCACAAGTGTTAGAGGACAATTTACTAAAACAAATAATTGATACTCAATCATCTTATGAAACTTTGAATGCTATTAATAATTAAAATAAAAATCCTTATTCTATCTATTATAATCCCGGATGGAAAAATCACCCTATATTTAGTTGGAATAATTTGAAAAATTCAATGAACCCCTCAGGAAATTTAAATAACCAAGGATATCCTAATTATAGACCTTATTTTTCTCCTGAATTTAACTATAACTCTAACCCACAAGTTAAGGAAAAGAAGTTAACGATGGAAGAGGTAATGTTGAATATAGGAAATCAAATTCAAAATTAAGGGGCTGCTATTAGAAATATTGAAAATCAATTAAGACATATTGCTACTGCACTTAGTAAGAGACATTCAGGAAATCTTTCGAGTACTGTGGAAGTTAATACCAAAGATTAAAATAAGGAACAAATAAAAGCAATTCAATTATGAAGTGGAAAAGAAGTTGAAACAAGAATCTAAAAAGGAACTAAAGTTGATGAGGAGAAGGAAAAGATGGAAAGTGACCATAATGAAAATGTACAAACATAAGTTCCTTTGGAGAAATCATTACCTTTGTTTCCTCAACAACTCAAATAGCAGAATAAACACAAAAAATTTACAAAATTTTTGGAAATCCTTAAAAAATTAACGATAAACATTCCTTTCATTGAGGCTTTAGAACGAATGCCAAGTTATGTCAAATTTATGAAAGATATACTAAACATAAAAAAGAAGTTTGCAGATCATGAAACTGTTGCACTTAGTGAAAAGTGTAGCACTATTATCCAGAAAAAGCTTCAGAAAAAGCTTTTATCCAGAAAAAGCTTCCTGAAAAGTTAAGAGATCTTGGTAGTTTTACTATACCTTGTGCAATTGGTGAAAAGTTTTATGAAAAAGCCTTATGTGATTTTGGAGGAAATGTCTATCTTATTCCTCTATCAATTTTTAAACATTTAGATTTAGGAGAGATTTCCCTTACTACTGTAACTCTTCAGTTATCTGATTGATCAATCACTTATCCTAAGGAGTTATAGAAGATGTATTAGTGAAAGTGGATAAATTTATTTTCCTTGTAGACTTTATATTATTAGATATTGAGGAAGATAAAGCGATTCCTATTATTTTAGGGAAAACATTTCTTGCAACAGGGAGAGCTGTGACAGATGTGCAAAAAGGAGAACTAATAATGAGAGTTAATAATCAAGAAGTAAAATTTAATATTAAAAAAGCTATGAAATATCCTGCAATAGAAAAAGACAATGGGTTTTTTAGGATGGATGTTACTGATTATCTAAGTAATGAGTAATTTAAGAAAGAGTTTGAAGAAAAATTATATTAAGAAGAATTTTGTAAAAATGAGGATGAAATAAAAGAAGAAAATTTAGATTATATTTAGGACAAATTTGATACTTTAGATTTGTTAGAAAATGATATTGAAAATCTTATTCCTTCAGTATTAAACCACCTGAACTTGAACTAAAAGTATTACCTGCTCATTTAAAATATGTATTTTTAGGAGATTCATCCACATTGACTGTTATTGTATCTTCTGAGTTAACTAAATTTCAAGAATAATAATTAATAGAAATGTTACAAAAATTTAAAAAGGCTTTTGGATGGACTTTAGTGGATATTAAATGAATTAGTCCTTCAATTTGTATGAATAGAATTTTATTATATGAACACTACAAACCTAAAGCTGATACTCAGAGTAGATTAAACCCAATAACGAATGAACTTATTAAAAGGAAATTTTAAAAGGAAATTTTAAAGTGAATAGATGCTGGAATTATATATCCTATTTCAAATAGTGCCTGAGTGAGCCCAATTCACTATGTTCCAAAGAATGGAGGAGTGACCGTTGAAGTAAATGAGAAAAATGAATTAATTCCAATAAGATAAGTTACTGGTTTGTGAATTTGTATAAACTATAGAAAATTAAACTTGGCCACCAGGAATGATCACTTTCTTTAACCCTTTCTAGATCAAATGTTTGATAGATTGGTTGGAAATAAATATTACTATTTTTTAGATGGATATACATGTTATTATCAAATTCTAATTGCTTCTGAGGATCAATACAAGACAACATTTACAAGCCCTTATGGAACATTTGCTTTTCGTGGAATTCCTTTTGGACTATGCAATGCACCTACAACATTTCAGAGATGTATGTTGTCAATATTTGGGAATTTTATATAGCATGGAATGGAAGTGTTTATGGGTGATTTTTTTATGGATGATTTCTTTGGGATGATTTCTTTGTGTTCGGGACTTCATTTAAATTATGCTTAAATAATTTATAAGAAGTTCTTGAATTATGTGAAAAAAATCAACCTAATACTAAATTGGGAAAAATGTCAATTTATGGTTACTGGAAGAATTGTACTTAGACATAAAATTTCTGAAAATGGCATGAAAGTATATCCTGCAAAAGTTCAAGTTATTGAAAAATTACCTCCACTAACAACAGTCAGATGGGTAAGAAGTTTTCTAGGACATGATGGTTTCTATAGGCATTACATAAATAATTTTTCAAAAAAAAACTAAGCCATTATGCAAACTTTTAGAAAAAGATACGAAATTTAATTTTAATGGGGAATGCATAAAAACATTTGAATTATTGAAAAAGAAGTTAATCACTGCTCCTATAATAGTCCCACCTGATTGGGAAAAACCATTTGAAATAATGTACGATGCTAGTGATTATGCTATTGGAGCTGTTTTACGACAAAGTCACAACAAAATTTTTAAAGTAATATATATTATGCTAGTAAAACTCTGAATGATGCTGAAGTTAACTACATTACTACTAAAAGAGAGTAATTAGCTATTGCCTATGCTTTTAATAAATTTAGACATTACTTAATTGGAACTAAATGTATAGTGCATACAAATCAGTCTACTGTTAAATACTTAATGCAAAAGAAGGATGCTAAATGAAGATTAATTGGATGGATACTTCTGTTGCAAGAGTTTGATTTTTCTGTATTTGATAGAAAAGGAAATGTAATCAAATACCTAATCATTTGTCTAGACTAAAAAAGAAATATTAACTAATTTTGCAAATAAAATTGTAAAAGATTTTCCTGATGAACAATTATATAGTATTGATGAAATAGATACACCATGGTATGTCGAATAGTAGTAAATTATATTGTAAGTGATATTTTACCACAAGATATTAAGCATCAACAATTAAGGAAATTTATATATGATTCAAAATTCTATTTTTGGGATGACCCATATTTATATAGACAATGTAAAGATCTAATTATTAGAAGGTGTGTGCCTTATGAAGAAACTCAACAAATAATTAAAAGATGTCATGATTCTGAATTTGGAGGATATTTTGGAACAAATAGGACTGCCTATAAAATTTTGCAAGCTGGATTTTATTGGCATACTCTTTTTAGAGATGTTAATGATTATATTAAAACATACGATCAATGTCACTAAGTAGGAAATATTTCTAGAAGAAACAAAATGCCTCTAAATTACACATTGAAAGTTGAATTTTTTTATGTGTGGGGATTAGATTTTATGGGACCACTTATGCCTTCATTTAGAAACTTATAATATTACTTGTTGTTGATTATATGTAACAATGGATTGAAACTATTGTTATACCTAAGTGTGATACTCGGAGTGTTTCTAAATTTTTAAATAAAAATATTTTTCCAAGATATGGAATTCTGGGAGTAATTATTACAGATGAAGGATCCCATTTTAAAAATAAAAGAATCGAGAAAATGTTAAAAAAATACGATATTAAGCATAAATTCTCTATTGCTTATCATCCTCAAACTAGTGGTCTTGTAGAAATATCAAATTGTAAAGTAAATTTTAGAAAAAGTTGTAAATCCTTATAAATTGGATTGGTCTGCTAGATTAGATACTACATTATGGGCATACATAACAATTTTTAAGACTCCTATAGGAATGTCCCCATACAGACTTATTTTTGGAAAAAAACATGTCCCTTTCCAGTAGAATTGGAGCATAAAGAATTTTGGGCTATTAAAAACTTTAATTTTAATATAAAAGATGTTGGTGAGAAAAGATTTTTGCAACTCAATGAACTTGAGGAGATCAAAAATGAAGCATATGATAATACAAAAATTTGTAAGGAGAAAAATGAAAATATGGCATTATCAAAAGATTATTAATAAGAAGTTTGAACCTGGAAAAGAAGTTCTATTATATAATACAAGAGTGAGATTATTTCTAAGAAAACTGAAATCCAGATGGTTAGGACCATTTAAAGTGATTAAAGTCTATCATTATGGAACAACTATTATTAAGGAACCTAAAACTGGAATGATATTTAAAGTTAATCGGCATTGATTGAAACATTATTACGAAGGACACATATCACAAGTTAAAGAAGTTTTAAGGTTAAGTCAACCCAACTAAATAAATGTATGTCGGGCTGACGACATTAAACCAAGCGTTTTGTGGGAGGCAACCCATATATAAATATATATATCTATATATTACAATTATGTTAATAAGTATGTTTATGTATTAGGAAATAATTGTATTTTTAATTCCTACACAACTTTATCTATCATAAATTAAGACAAATATTGGTATTCTAGGAAAATTTGGAATCAAATTGAATAAAAAAATTTCAGACGTGAATTTGTCCTCTAGCACTAACGGTGCCTGCCTAAAGGACCATGGCGCCGATAGCGCCATCAGGAGCGTCGATGGCGTCCCGAGCATTTTGCACATGCTGAATGTTTTTGGTGGACTTTATTGGGATTTCGCTCTATAGTAACCATTGAAAAGTGTTTTTGAAGTCCTAAAAACTGACTTGGACATGCAGAAACTTCCTAATTTCAAATTTCATGGCTTTTAATTCCAGAAATACTTTAAGGTATTAAGTTTTCAATAAAAGAAAGTTTATTAGTTTACGACAAAGTCATCATAAAAAAGTGAATTATCAAAGAGAGAGGCTTTGTCAATGATGGAGTGAGTAATCCAAGTTCACAGATCGAGAAATTTACTATACAGAGGTTTTGGGAAGTTCTGTGCTACACTACCACTGCAGTTATAGTACCCGTAGTAAAGGAGTTTTATGCTAAGTTAGATGGAATTACCCATGGAGTAGTCTTCATTCGACGTAAGGCTGTACCATTTACTCCAGCTCGAATTAATAATTTGTATATGATAGAAAACATTTCAATTTATCATTATACAAGTTTTATCTCAATGAAAGCTATGTTGCAAGAAGTATATAATTTTCTGACTGATGAAAATGATAATTGGGAAATCAGAGATGAGAGATACAATAATTTTTCTACTTTACTACTTAATACAATTTCAAAACAATGGCATTTCTTCATATCTGCAAAACCACTCACTATCATGAAGATTAGTAGAGTTACAAGATAAAGTGTCATTTTAAACTATTGCATTCAAATGGAAGAAATAATTAATGTATTTTTAAATCTGTTATGGATATTATTATGAATGGGCCAATATATAGACTTGGGCATCCTTCTACAATTTTCCTACTTCACAGTCAATCTCAAGTTACATATGAAAGTTGGGAAAAAGTTTTACTAACTTGGGAGCCCATGATTCCTATTGATGGAAATTATAGAGGGAATCGAAATGAAGAATTAGATTGTATTTTGGACCATTCATCACATGCTTCAACACCAGTGATGCCACCAGCTATTGGAAGTTCAATATCTTTGAAGAAGAGAATGAAGAAAATGGAAAGAGAACTTTAGAGTATTACGAATGCAATAGGAAATCTTAACTACCTTTTTGATCATGTAGATCAGAGAATGAAGGAGAACTTTGATCATACAGGAACAGTTGAAGCAGGATTGGTACAGATGTTCAAGAAAAATGAATGGATCAATGAAAATTCAACTGATTAGTTCCCGTACAAACCCTTCTACAATTTGTAGGTACATTACCAGTCTATTGGAGATATTAGAGGAGGAGAGTACTGAAGATGAGGTAGAATAATTGAAGAAGATGAACTTTTTACTATTTTAAAATACTTAAGTTTTAATGTAGTTGTGTGGATTTGATTTACTTTACCTTACTTTTGAACTCTATTTGTGTGTATAGTTTTGTGTCAGTGTTCTAATGTTGTGGCTTGATTTCAACGCTGAATTATAAATAAGTTTTCTTTAAGGAAGTGAAAGTGTGATTAGAGAAATGTATTTGTAAAAGGTGTATTTTCATATATAAAAGTTAGTTTGGTATTTTTTGTGAAAATGTTTGTTTGTGAATTATTTTTAGATGAAAGTTAATGTTCAAAAAGACTAAATCAACTTTAAAGTAAATTGAGAGAAAATTGAAAATTGAAAAAAAGCAAAGTAAGAGTTTTTGGCCATAGGCACCGACGGCGCCGGTATGGGCTCTGACACCACCGTCGACCCGAACCAACCCAAACACCCCTAAAATTCATGATTTGCATTGCAATTTGCACAATGAAATGCCATTTTTACCCCTTGAGTCACCTTCAACCTCCGATTTTTGCACATAGGGCTTGCTATTGCTCGGATTTGAGGCGATTTTAAGGCAAACAAAGTTTAGATTTCATCTTCTCTAGGTAAGAGCTACACTTTGAACTCAAACTTTTTTATTTCCTCCAAGGATTATCTTACATTACCGAGCTCCAAAATTTTTAGTTTTTTTGAAATATTTTAAGAAAATTCTTTGGTACAGGACTCTTACTTAGTAGATTTAAGTTTAAAAGTTTTCACATTGTGATTTTTGAAATTTTTTGGAATTTATTTGGATTTTATCAAATTTTTTTAGATTTACCATGGTATCTAGAATGAGCAAAGGAAAGAGAAAGGTATATTTTGATGATCAAAATTTTGTCAACTATAAGGCCAACATTGCTTCAATAGTCTATGTACAACTAAAAAAGTGATTATGGATTGAGGAATTCAAAATCTGGGAGGAGAAGTTGAGAGATTAATCAATGCTTGGAAGTTGGAGAATTTTTGGTACTAGAGAAAATTTTTGCTACTTTACTGTCGAGGCTTTTATTGGTGTAGTGATGGAGTTCTACGCTAATTTTATGGAGACTTCTGAAGACTATGTGTTTGTTTGTGCGGAATGGTGGAGTTTACTCCAAGGAAAATTAATGAATTTTATTTATTGAAAAATGTGTACAGCTGCCAGCAATAATTTTTATCTACTACGAATGAGGCCTTGGATGAGGTTATTTCTTTTCTTAATGATGGAAGAGGAACCTAGATAGCAAATAATGATGTTATGATGAGGTTATTTCTTTTCTTAATGATGGAAGAGGAGCCTAGAAAGCAAATAATGATGTTATGGTGTTATGACAAACTTTCCTCTTTCTATGTTAAATGTAGTATATAAGGCCTGACACTATTTTCTTTCTAGAAGAATGATATCAACAAATTATCATAGTCAGGTTAAAATGGATAAAGCCATCTTGAACTTCTGTATCCAGTAGATGAAAAGAATAGATTTAGGCTCTATTATTTATAGGAACACTCGATCTGTTGCTTTTGGAGAGACTACTAGAGGTTTAGCACACCCTACCCTAATCTTCACACTATGTGAAAAAGCAGGAGTTGAATATAGACCAGATGAGGAGAGGATTGAAACTCTAAAACCTATTGGGCCTACCAATATAAAGACTTATAAATCTCATGTTGGATGGAGATCTAAAAGTAGGATAAGGGATATTCCTTCTACATCAGGTACTTCTAGTACGCCTACTATCCAGGAACTTTTATAGTAAATGATGGTTCAACTGGGAGATATTTTGAGAATGGATCACAGAATGGTAAATATGGAGAGAAGAAATGCTCACTTTGATGATTTGATAAAACAAAAGTTTGAATCTGATGCTACTTATGATGATGCAATGGTCATATTCATGAGGGGTGATCACTAGTTCAATTTCTAACTCACCCTATTTTTACTCCATATCAGCAGCAAAATTTGGATGTAGAAGAAGAAGAAGAAGATGATGATGGTCGGTGATGCTTTAGTTAGATTTTTATTTAGTTTATGTTTAATTGTACTTGATTGTTGAGATAGTTTGTTTGTGGATACTGACGCTTTATTTCAATTGTATGTTGTGTTGTGAACTTTAGATTTTTTAATCTGTTGGAAGTTATTAGTTCTTAGTACTTTGTTGGATGTATTTATAGTTAACTCTTTCTCAGCAAATTTTTATATGTATTTTGAGTTATTTAATATTTTAAGTCTTTTAGCTTTTCATACTAGCACCTGAAATATTTTAGAGTTAAGTTTCAAATCAGAACCTTCAACAGGTATGTCTTTTCTTTATGTATTAAATATTTTTGTATTAAATTAATTTTTCAGTTCTTCATTTAATATCTTTTAAAAATTTAAGTTTGGGGGGAAGAAAAATTCCTTTTTAAAGAAAATAAAGTTTGGGGGGTAAAAATTTAAGTTTGGGGGGAAGAAAAATTCCTTTTTAAAGAAAATAAACTTAATTTTATTTGTCCTCAATTAGTTATATATTTAAAATATTTTAAAAAATTGACATGACCTTTAGTATTAGAGGGTAACTTTAGATAACTATATCTATGTTTCTAAATATATAGTAAACTCAAGTAAAATTTTTAACTAATGTAGGTTTGATAGAATAAGACTATGTTTTTCTATTTTAAGTAAAGGACCTCGCATTTTTTAAGTACTAAAAAACTTAAAGATTCATGTAAGAAGAAAAGATTAAAGTTTTATGAAAAATCATTAAATCTAATATAATTTTATAAGGTGGAGAGGAATGTGAAAAGTTTTTAACTTTAAGAAGAGGATAGTGAAGTTCAAAATCATTAAAGGCTATCCAGATATAGTAATCCTCACATAAAAAAGAAAGAAAAAGAAAGAAAAAAAAAAAAAAAGAAAAGGATTGAAAATGATTCTAAAAAGAAAAAGAAAAAAACAGAAAAAAGATGTGAGGAGAAGCTTCAGGAGATGCCTAATTAAAATTTGAAGATGCCTAATAAAAAATTGGCTTCACTTAAATTAACTTAAAGAAGAAGGCTTAACTACATTTACTAAACTTATATTTAAGTATTAGCATATTTATTAGCAAAGTTTCATGAAGTTCTTTTTAATATGAATAATCTAAGTGGCTTTAATATGAATAATTTGTAATTTTCCTTGAAAGAGTAAAGAATAAAAAATCTTCGACTTGATTGCTAAATATTCTCATACCTTTAGTGTTAACTATAGTTATTCTATATTTTTTTTGAAGTGATCCTATTATATTTAATGAACTAAGATATGAAATTCTAGAAGTTAAAATCTTTACCAGAAGTCATATTTTTATGTAGTAAAAGAGTTACTTGAGGACAAGTATGATTTAAGTTTGGGGGATTTTGATACACCAAATGTATATGCATTTCTATACCCATATTTTATACTCATTTTTGGTAATATTGCACTTTAATTTAAGGTATTTTTTATGTTTTATTGTAGGTTGTTGATTTTTAGGACTTGGAGCAAAAATGAAGCAAAAAAGGATGAAATATGGAGTAGAAATGGAAAAGTTCAAAAATTGTTCAGCGCCGAAGGCATGAGACTGACTGCGGACATTCCTGCTTGATAGAGAAGAAGTAATTAGTTAGATGGCCTCTAGCACTGACGACCCCAGAATGGGCGCCGACGGCACCAGTGTCGGTGCTGACCTTGTTTCTAGAAGATTCGTCGAATGTGGATGCTTTTGAAGAGTTTTTGGATGCACCTATTGGACAACCAACCTAGGCTCTATTTAGAGGCAAAATTTGATTAAAAGACCCCCCCTCGTACCATTTCAAATTCCTCCACTCATTTCAGTTTTCCATTTCACATGCCTACATTATACGTCATTCCACACCATTAATTAGTTATTATTTTTATAGTTTTGGTTTTTGTGGTGAGTTTAAGTGTGAATTCTTCACTAAGAAGTGCTGGAGAGGAAGAGAAGTGAGAGATTTCTTGTTCCTACATTTCCTAAGAGAGGCTACAAAGGATTTGCTTTGAGAAAGAGTTTCAGATAAGTGTCGTTTGTTTATTCTTGTTGTATGAACTTTCTTTTTTATATGAAATTTGTATTTTATTGTATCTTTCTCATGAAGTCTAAGTAGTTTCATTTATCTTTCTCCCTACTCTGAGATATGGTTAAATGAAAAGATAATGTGGATGTGCCAATTTTAAAATTTAAAATAAATTGTGATGATTTTTCAACTCCGCTCTTAATTTACTTTTTGATCTGGTCAATTGACTTGTTAAAATATGTTGTGAAACATATGAGCTGATAAATGGAGTATGAGTTATAAATTAGTGTGAGAATCACATTTAAGTCCATGAAGGAGTATTTTGTTCATGGAACTAAGTGCAAATAAATAGTGAAATATACTTTATTGGCTGTAGAATTGGAGATTTATAGGGTGACAGACTAAAAATCCCCAATTCAATCTTGGAGTTTAAAAACTAAAGCTAGAGTTAGAGTTCAGGGGAAGTGAAGTGGGAGCCAGTATCCTCCTAGCCTAGCCACGGATTTATGTGTTAAACCTAAGATTAGCTAATGATTTTCTATAACATTAAATGAGGGTAGAGAATTAAAATTGCTCTTATTTGGAACAATACATATTTAAACCATTTGTCTCATCTCATTTCACCAAAAACTCATTGTAGTGGGAAAGATGCTTTTTCATATTAAAAAACTTAATCACATAAACTTAGTTTAGTAGTTATTAATTTTAAACCCTGCTTTTAAATTATACTTGAAGTAAATAATTTAGCTTTGATAATATCTTAAACAATCAAAATTAGATATAGTAATTTTGTTTGATTTATGTTAATTTCCTAGTTACTTTATCATTTTGAATTTAAGCCTTCCTTGTGGGATTGATATCCTTCCTTGTGGGATTTGTGGGATTGATATTTGGGACTTAAAAACAAAGTCTTATATTACTTGATAACGATATGTATATTTTCGTAGAATACCAACATTAAGTGTTGAACATTATTCTTCATAAAATACCACTTCAAGTTTTTGGCATCGTTGTAAAGCGGAGTCAACTTTATAAATTTTATAGAACTATATTTCAACAAATTTGCATCAAATATCAATGGAATGCTTCGTTGTTCATGTCAATTCTTTACCAAGCTTGGCTAAAGCATCTGCATGGGTGTTATCTCCTCGAGGAATCATATACAATGTTGCACTGAGAGTCTGTTCTAATAATTTCATTGCGTACTGGTGCTATTATGTTAATCTCAGCTTCATCTGCTGCTTCATTATTCATGCATGGCTTTATCAAGTGGTAGAAAACTCTCATCATTCCTTGATCTGGTGTGATGAAAATCAGACCAATATGTGCTTGCCCAGGTATGACTTTTTTCAATCATTTATCCTTTCTGGTTGATAAAGCTTTATCAAAATACATCTCCCAACGTCTGGTACTGAACATCTTCACTTGTAATATCTACAGGTATGACTTTTTTCAATCATTTATCCTTTCTGGCTGATAAAGCTTTATCAAAATACATCTCCCAACATCTGGTACTGAACATCTTCACTTGTAATATCTGTTCATATGGCAGATCATCATTGAGAGGGGACCCAACTGGAAGTGGGTGTACTGGAAGAAAATCTGCTAAAATATGTCCTTTGATAGAGCGAAGAGGTGCGAAAGTTATGTCACATCACAATAAAATTATCGACCACCTTGCTAAGCATCTGTAAAGTGTTGGTGGGGTCATCAAATATTTATATGGATTAACTTTCAAAATGAGGGTGATCTTATGAGAAAGCATGTAATTCTTGAGCTTCTGTGTGGCAAAAATTAAAGCTAGACAATGCTTCTCAATAGGAGGATACTTTACCACTGTTGGTATTAGAAGTTAACTCAAGTAGTAGAGTATGTTTTCCTTACCCTCATCATTGATCTATGCTAACAGAGCTCTGAGAGAGTCATTTAAGGCTGCGATATAAAGTAATAAATATTTTCCTAGGATAGGGGCTACCATAATAGAAGGTGTTGTTAAATACTGCTTAATATCCTCAAAGGCCCATTGACATTCTTCTTCTCAAACAAATTTGGCATCCTTTTTAATTAATGCCAAAAAGGGCTAACACGTACCTACATATTAGATATAAAGCATCTCAGGTATGCCAATTTGCCTTGAAAGGAACGTAGCTATTTCAAGGTTTTAGGAGGCGACATCTCTAAGATGACTATAATCTTATCTGAGCTGATCTTGATTCCTCAATGATAGAAATCGAATCCTAGAAAGTACTTGGAGGTAATGCCAAAGGTACACTTTAAGGGACTATCTAAAGATTATAGTTTTGTAATTATTCGAACATGATCCTCAAGTCATACGAGTGGTCTATTTACTGTCTTCTTTTGATGATAAAATCATCCACATAGTTCTCCACCTAGATGTGGATGAGGTCATCAAATATCTTTGTCATAGCTCAATGATAAGTTGCACCATCATTCTTCAATCCAAACGACATCACCATGTATCAAAAGATTCTGATTGGCTTTCTCAAGGTTGTAACTGCTGCATCTTCTTTAGCCATCTTGATCTGATTGTATCTTAATGATCCATCCATAAAATAGAAACTCTCATGTGTCAATGTGATGTCCACCATTAACTCTCCTGTTGGTAATGGAAACTCTTCCTTTAGACAAGCTTTATTTAAATCTCTGAAGTCGACAAATACCCAAACTTGTCATTCTTTTTCTTAACTGGCACAATGTTGGCAAACCTTGTATGGTATTCCTCTTCCCACACAAAGTTGGCATCTATTAATTTCTTCACCTCGATAATGACTTGTTCTATTTCAAGGTGCATTCTTTTAGGAGATTATTTTACTGAGTTCATACTCTCATTCACTCTAAGCCTATGAACTGCAACTCTTGAGGATTATCCTGACATTCCATCATTGTTCCAAGAGAATCAATCCATAAATTCTGATAGTAACTTAATTAAATTTGTAGACTCCTCTTTACTAGGTAGTGAACTTTTGAAGGTCAATCAAGGTTGCTCCTCAGTTTCAATATTAACTTCCTTCAGTTCATCAACTGTTGACTAAATTTCCTCCTCAAATTTTGGTGGAGCATCGTCTATTGGATAGTCCTAAAAATTATCCTCCACATCGAGTAAATCATCATCTAATTTGTTAGTAACAACCATAATAAATTCTAAATCATCTACTACTCTTTTCATTCCAAAATTGAGACCTTCTCTTGAGTTGACGGTTCGACCTTTAACATTCCACAATTTCTTGAAGAGTTGTAGTTTATCCTTCATCATTTTCTTTGGCACATATCCCTGTTGAATTAATTTTCAAACACAAAGATAAAAGTAACCAAATGGTACTTCCATTAATTCATTAGAATCCTCTATCATACTTACATGAATTTCAAAACTAGTAGTAGGAGAAGCACGGTAGAACTTGATCGGCTTCAAACCAGCACCCTTGACTTTCTTGACCTCTAAACTCTTAACCTTTTGAGGGCGAATTGGAGTAAGGGTCATGGCAAGCACGTAGTGGTTGATCCGGTCATTCATTGACTTGTATTCAATTTTCTCCATATCTTCTAATGAGATGTCAAACTATGGGTTATTCTGTTTTAACATCATCATATCTTCATCAAAGTCATCTTTGTCAGAGCTTTCCTCCATATTAATGCTAATGATATGCCTTGTGCATTCAACAATCATGTTGGTTCTTCCTCGCCCGCGTCCCTGACCTCGATCTCGAGTGTGTTGGCTAAAAGAACTCCACCTAACTCGTTGTAATGGAGTTGTGGTAGATTATTGAAGTAGAGTTGAATAATATTATTCTTGTAATCCTTTTGAATCTTTCATTTCATTTAACAGAACTTCTCGAGAAAAGACAGTCTTCTAGGGAGGAGCATAGAACGTGGCATCTTCCTGTATGCTTACTTCATGAACTGAAAATGGCTACAATTCCCCTTCGATCTAATATTTTTGTCCCTCTTTATAATACTTTATGCACTGGAATAACGATGACGGAACTATGTTATTCTCATGATTCCATGATCGACCAGCATTAAATAAAGTTTTGGCATCGGTGATATGGAATTTAACGATTGTTACTAGCTCTCCATCCTTCATTAGTAGCAAAATTGATCCCAAATCTGTCTCTCCCTTCTGATTGAACCCTCTTAACATCATCTTATTGGTGGTAAGCTCATGAGCGCTCATATCGAAATATGCTAACGTTCGTAGACTCTTTAAGTTGAGCGACGGTTATAATTCTATCAAACTCAGAAGAGTACAAACTGGTGATGTTGATAAAGATGTAGAGCGGTCTGTTGTGATCAGTAGTACCAAGCACCAAGTCTTCATTGGTGAAGGTTACACAAAGTTGTTCCTTAAATGAACAAACTTGATCCAAGGATGTGCTCGTAAACTTAGCTAAGAAAAAAGTTTGGATCAATTAGGGTCATGACCAGAGAATCCCTCTTCTCCTTTGACAGGATGAGAGCATTAAACTTAGCTAAGAAAAAAGTTTGGATCAATTAGGGTCATGACCAGAGAATCCCTCTTCTCCTTTGACAGGATGAGAGCATTGTAGATGCTTAGTTTGGCAAACAACCTCCTAAAATGAGCTAGTACAATATAATCCACTTTATATAGACCTCTAATTTTCAGTTGATTATGTGTTTCTTCTACCGGCGGAGGCATAGGTGGTTCATCGCGAGTGACTATTTTCTTTCCTTTGAACATTGGACATGTCCTTGGGGGTGATACCTTCCCAGTGCTTCAATTAATTTTTGTAAACTCTTTTTCTTTTAATTTTGTAGCCAGTTCTTCTACTGTTGTTTATGAATTTGAAAAATGCAAGTTGATTGTTATTGGCGCCATGACATTTGAGGACTGGCTCTTAACTTAAGTAGGATTTGAGGATCAATTTGGGAATGGAGATTAGTCACATTCAGTTATGTTATCACTAGAGACAGTTAAAACGTAGATGAAATTGTAATTATTATATTGGAAAGACTCTAGAGGGGCAAAATAATAGTCATACACAGTCAACAATTTGAGGAATTTTTCCCCCGAATCTGAAAGAAGCAATCTAACAGAGGTAGCCCTTATACTGCCCCACACGCTATTGGTCTTCATCTCGTGCATGCTCTTATTCTTCTTCTTCTCTGGCTACTGCGACTTCTTTGGTGTGATCTCCATCTTTAGTCTAGCAGGCTGTAGACTCTGAATGTAGGCTTGTGTTGATGCGGTCTGAATCTGGTCAAGTATCTTCTTAGATGATCTGCTCTAAACTATGTTCTAACCACCTTCCTCTAAATAGGGCTCTATTAGAGTGATTGGCTTGGTCGAAATCATATATACATAACCTATTTATGGTTGTTTTAAATATTCTTTTGTAATTGTTATATTTTCCTAATTCAGTTTCCCCTCGCGTAAATCCTTGAAAATTAAATGTCCCTGTATGGTGCACCCAAGGAGTCTATGATTTGGATAATAGTTGGGATGATCCTTCTTATGAACCTATTTTGATTTCTTTTGCTCTGTCAATTTAAACTCAGGCTTTTTCATCAAATTTTTGAACATCTTTATCCTTGAAAGAATACAACTTGTTCATCCGCTCTATGAATGTCAAACCTTGTCTACCATCTATCTGATACGTTCCTTTCGGATATGACTATTATCTGAGCTGGCCATACTACTGAGTTTGCTGCTGCCGAAGAAACTAATCATACTGTAACAACAGCTAAGAACCTTGATGAGACTGCTGAGTCTAAATCTTTATTGGCTGCTTGTCTTTATCAACTGTTGTTATTGTCCCTGATTTCTTCTCAAATATCTTGATTATTCTAGACTTCTCGGTCTTTTCTTAGGATTCCATATGCTTAAACTCCTCTTTCAAGATCATGGCCTTACTGAGTAACTTCTCAAACAATTTAATTGTGAGTCTCTTAAGCATGAAAACTACTAGTCAATGAATGCTTTTAAGTAGAATCTCAATTGCATCTTGTTCTTCTAGCTGAGGTTAAAACTTCATGCTCAAAGTTCTCCACCTCAAGATAAAGTCAATGAAGGTCTCATTAGGCATCTCTCTTTCCACTACGAAATCTCCTATGATGACATGGTGTTGTACTCCAAAAAATATCTTCACAAATAAGTGCTTTAACTCAAAAAATGTCTTAACTTACCCTTTAGATAACTCAACATACCAGTCAAATGCTTTCTCTGAGAAACTGTTGATGAACTGGAAAAACAACAATTCTTCATTGCATCTGGCATTACAACAATTGGCTCTGATGAGGGCTATATGCTGGCATGGATATTTGCTTTCATCAAACATCGTGAATTTTGGTGATAAAAAGCACTTGGGGTAAGGCACGACATCAAAATCTTACGGGTAAGGTCTACTTTTCAAAATTGATACACCACACTTAGACCGGGCTAAAGCCTCCTTCACTTATTGTTAAACTATCTACTTAATGTCTTTCTTTGGTTCCAAACCCTGGACTGAATCCTTCTTCTATAATTCATCTCTACTAGCAAAAATGACCTCCCTTCTTACATTTGTAATATGTACAGTATCAGGCTGATTGACCTTCAGTGAAGCTAATTGCTGCCACTGAGACTGCCCCTATGCTATAACCATGACGGTCATGGTGGCGGCCATCTCTTCCATCATTTTTTCCGTTCGTACTATCTTTTCATCTCCTAGTTGAATGGCCCTTCGCAGGTCATTTGCAACATTATCCTCACTAGAAAGTGGAGCATCATACACAAAGGCAGTGGCCCTTATTTCAAAAACATTAATCTCCATGAAATCCACATCGAGATAATCCATTAAATCAAAATCTTCATCATCATCTACACCTACTCCTCACTCTTTATTCAATTTTGCAATCTTAGCTTTGAGTTTCTCTACCTTTTCTTTGATTGCTTTCACCTGAATCTTTAAATCTGGATGTCTTTCTTGAATTTCATCTTACTATACGACAGACCTTATAACAACGACAGTAACAACCTATAGCACATCAGCCCTATGCTTCATTCCATAAAACTCCCCCATGGGCTCATAAGAGCGTACTTTTACATCACCATTATGTACTCGCACATTCTTCATTGACATTGATGCTTTAAGGAAAAATGTCTTAGAGGAGGCATCGCTACGTGGAAGAGAAGTATGCTCTCTATGGGGCAGACCAAGTACACCAGTAATGGGTCTCTTCCCTTTATCCTTCTTCGTGAAGTTTTCACGAATGTCGGTGGGTGGAATCCTTAGACCAAGATGTGGCTTAATCTGTCAATATCTTACAGATTTCAGAGCAATAATGGTAGAATCTATGATGATTGCAGTACTATCAACATGTTTCCCAAGCCGAAATTTGGCTGGAACATAGGCTGGAGGTGCTTGAACTGCTTTCTAGAACTGGTAAATATCTCTGATATCCTTTAATATTTCTTTCTTCATCAGGGGTGAAACTGTGCATCCCATGAGTTTGATCAACTCATTGATTGAAAATCCTTCTTTATTAGCTAGTCTTTTAAACACTGTACAAACTTTGGTGATGAGAGTGGGCCTCTCCCTCACCTTATCGTGATGTTGCAATGACAATAGAGTAGCGGCAATCCTATAGATGCTCTCAACCCATTGGTGTCCATTAACGGATGAAACCTACTTCCTCATTGGAGAGGAGCAATCTCAAGCAATCTGAGTTGCTCTTAGTGAGAAATCTCATCAACAGAGGCTATCTCTATAGCCTAGGCCCTAGCGGCCCTCTGGATTTTTCTGTTTTAGTTTCTACTCTACGATTTGGTCGACTAAGTTGGAACTGACTTCAAATATTGACGACAAAGTACTGAAACCATCAAGTAAATCTTCTTCAATCAAAACATCTTTTCCTTTTATAGATGGTATGGTAGGCACTATAACAGTGAATCCAGCAACAGTAAGTGTGACAACTCTCCAGTAGACGGATGCAGGAATGACAGACTTAGCATGTGTCATGGTGGTAGTAATCTTCACCTTCTTGTAAGAATGGAAATCTTTGAGATAGTTCAAATTAAACTCTATGGATGGCTCATTAAATTTTGGAGTAGCAACCTTCATGACGACGAATGGGGCCTTGCCAAGTATGACCTCAAACTCATCGAATCTAGCTCCAAACTTGATTGTTGGTGAAATTTTGCAGGCGTCGAGACTGGTGAGCAGGTTGCAAGAGAAATTAAGAGTAAGGAACGCCATCTTAGCATCGTCAAAAGGAAAGTTCTGAGGGTTAGTATCAGTCATAACTTTATAATTTTAGTGCGAACACTAAAAATTAACAAAGGTCATTCTGTGGACTGGGCACATCCTTTCTTATTTTCATTTTTAAATTAATTATATTTTTATTAATATAATGTTAAAGTGTTTCATTTAAATATTAAATGAGGGTGAAGAGATGTAATGACTTTGTTCGATTTACAAAATAACAAACCAACCCTGAATGATAAGAGGAAAAAAGTGGAGTTTTGGACCCTGTGTGGGACCAACTTCACAATGCACATCACCTTATTAAAACTATTTCAACAATAAACCTATTGGGGGTCCTACCCCAAAGAAAAATTAAATACCTAAAGGATAGCTGAACCTCTCTATTTAAAGGTGGTTAAACAAACAGACCTGGAATACAAACGAGTTGATCGTTCTTGCCCTAAAAAGAAATATTAAAAGTATGGTAATGAAAGAAAAGTAATCTTCACCATGAGGGGTATGAACACATTACCGATGTATTAAGACAAGACTTCCTGATCATAATGGAGAGAAAAACTAATCCTCAGTGGAGTTACCAGAAATTGTCGATCGCTAAAATTTGGGAGGAAGATATTAATTTAATGTAATATATATATATATATATATAGTTTTGAAAAGTAATTGTTTATTTTTGAAAATACGAGTCTGAACTGATCTCTAATAAATAATTTTTAAAATAAGCGAGCACTACACCGTAAGTGATAAATCTTTCTCGAGGAATAAACATATTACTTACTAGTGCAACTCGATTAAGAAACCTAAAAAAATTATGACATATTTTTTAGACTACAAAACCATTTATGTTCATTGTCAAATACCCCTATCTAATATAAATGATTATACAAGGTTTATATTAAGGTAGGTTTTTAAAGTTTGTTATAAGGGAAAAACTATCTAGTTAATTACATGTTAAATGACAGAGGTTACCTTAGAAAATTTTTAATTTAGATCAGAAAGTATTGTCTTTAAGGACTTCAAAGGGTAGGACTTTTCAATGATCGGACCAAAGACTGTCAAATGGGAAAGGCTCAAATTCAAAACATTGTTATAGAATCTAAAGAGATAAAACTAGGGTTGTAATAGATCCCGAGGAGAACCTCAATGACTTCCCAAGCTATCCTAAGATTTGGCTGCAATTTTGAAAAAGAAATTATTGAATGTTTCATCACGCCAATTATTATTATTTAGGGCATACATTTTCATGACATCATTATACGAATAACCTGAAGGATAGGAGGACTTATGTCATAATGAACAACAACCTTAAAGTCTTAAAATGAGTTAGAGATTAAATTACACAACACGATTGTGCAAAGGCTTAAAGATGAGGTGAGGATTTATGTTGCACTGGGAAAATAACCTTGAAATCCTATGGCTTGTTGTTTACTTCTAAAGAAGAGATTGTTGCTATAGATTTCCTTACTGTGGTAGAATGTTTCCCTCAAAGTTAGCTCCAAGCTCCTCGTTGAAGTAGCAGTCCAAAAGCTTAAGAATCCAAGGTTTAGATGAGAAGTTCAGTTCAATCAATAGGGGGTTAAATTTGATTAGCGTGAAACTGGTTAGGATCCCGTGGTTCCCTCATTCCGGTGTAACTATTTTCCTTCGAATTTACTTAGCTTTAACAAGTTGTTAAGCTCGTTTAAACTACGGAGATCTTCTTAGGAACCATGGGTTACCACATATGAAGGACCAACATAAATTGGAAAGGAAGTGTTCTGAAATTGTGTTTTGTTGTTTTTGAAAAATATTGTTTAATTTTAAAAAAAGTTTTGTAATTTTTAATTTTGATAAATGGTTATGTTATTGAAGCAAGTATAGGTACAAAATTCAGTAAAGTAAAACGAAAGGAATTTGCATAATATAAATGTAAATGCATTCATGTCATCTTCTCGCACTCCCACTGAAAGGTGAGAACTTATGTCATATATATATATATATATATATATGTATGTATGTATGTATAATTTCACAGAAATTTTAAATAAAATTGCAATAATAGGAAGCGGAGAAAACTAGTTGAAGGTATATCTACTAAGTCCTAGGTCATAACTAGTTGAAGGTATATTCCTAGCCCTCTATCTGATGCATACACAATCAACAATCCTCCATCTTCATCCTTAACTGGCCTAGCCCGAGAGCCGTCCACCTTTTAGGCTTTAGGTCTCTCACTACACTCAATCAAATCACATAGGGTTTATTCCTACACCTTCATATACTTCAAACAAACCTACCTATGTGGTTGATCAAGCATGAAATTAAACTTGTCTTCACAAATACCTAAACCGAGCTTAATTTGGTTGAAAATAAGCTATACCTTAGTTCAAGAGGTTTAGGCTTGATTGGATGCTTGCAAAAGCTTCAGTGGAGTCTGACAAACCTTTTAGGAGTATCACTTTAGTCTAGTGAATTATTTGGTACAAGGTCCTCCAACAAGTGGTGTGGCCTTGGTCTTAAGCTAGGTTAGAGTGGTTGTGGGTGGGGCTTCTAGTGGGGTTCTTCTTTGTTTGATCTGAGGATGTTGAGGAGAAAGTTAATTTGAAGTTTTAGTGGGTGTGGTGAAGTTTTGGAAGATGGAAAAAATATGCCCTGGATTTCATTGGAGAAATTTGGCTCAGGCATTGGGGATGATGGCTGTGAAATGGTTGGAATAGGCTCAAGAGGTCTTGGAGAAGCTTTGGAAGCAATTTGGCAAGGTCTCCCAAAGGTCTAATGTATTATATATGTGGCCTTGGTCTTAAGCTGTGAAATGGTACAGGTGGTGTGGCCTTGGTCTTAAGCTAGGTTAGAGTGGTTGTGGGTGGGGCTTCTAGTGGGGTTCTTCTTTGTTTGATCTGAGGATGTTGAGGAGAAAGTTAATTTGAAGTTTTAGTGGGTGTGGTGAAGTTTTGGAAGATGGAAAAAATATGCCCTGGATTTCATTGGAGAAATTTGGCTCAAGCATTGGGGGTGATGGCTGTGAAATGGTTGGAATAGGCTCAGGAGGTCTTGGAGAAGCTTTGGAAGCAATTTGGCAAGGTCTCCCAAAGGTCTAATGTATTATATATGTTTCCTTGGTCTTAAGCTGTGAAATGGTTGGTGTGGCCTTGGTCTTAAGCTAGGTTAGAGTGGTTGTGGGTGGGGCTTCTAGTGGGGTTCTTCTTTGTTTGATCTGAGGATGTTGAGGAGAAAGTTAATTTGAAGTTTTAGTGGGTGTGGTGAAGTTTTGGAAGATGGAAAAAATATGCCCTGGATTTCATTGGAGAAATTTGGCTCAGGCATTGGGGATGATGGCTGTGAAATGGTTGGAATAGGCTCAAGAGGTCTTGGAGAAACCGTTTTATTTGCTGACAAGTTCCTCTATTTAATATAAAGAATTAAATAGGGTTTATATTAAGTTGGGTTTGGACATACTTCTTATAAGGGCAAGACTTTATAGTTAATTACATCTTAAATGACCCAACTCACCTCAGAAGACTCTTGATAAAAATTGAGAAATATTATCTTCAAGGAGTTTCAAAGGGTAGGACTTTTCAATGAGATCAGACGTAGAGGTGTGAAAGGGGATTGGTTCAAATTCAGAATATTTTGTTGTAGAGTCCAAAGGAGGAAGAACTAAGGGATTTCATGGATCCAGAGGAGAACCTCGGTGACTTCCCAAGCTATCCTAGTGTTTGGCTTCAACTTTGAGGAGAAATATTTAAGTGTTTCATCCTGCCAATTTTTATTTGTTAGGGCTTACATTCGTATGAAACAATCACACAAATAGTCTGGAAGAAGTGAGGAAGCAGGGCTATACAAAGGCCTAAAGAAAAGGTGAGGATTTACATTTCATAAGCAAGCAACCTCGAAGTTTTATGGCTTTGTTGCTTATATCTAAGGAAGGAAAACTGGTTTAGCTGGGGAAGACAGGTTTTGTTATGGAAGATGATCACCATGCTAGCTCCAAGCTCCTCGCCGCGACGAGTTTGAGTTTTTTGGTGTGTCAAGTTATAATGTCAAATCAGGTGGGCCTATGGTTGAAGTTCTTTAAATTTTATAGGGGGATATTAAAGTTGATTATAACGACACCGGTTAGGATCCTACAGTTCTCACGTTCCGACATGACTATTTTCTATTGGATTCACTTAGTCCAAATGAACTTAGTAAATCAACTTAATGAGTTTCATAATTTCATTTAGTTTCATTTAAACCGTCGGAAGCCTCATTAGCAACCGTAGGTTACCTCCTCTAAGGGAGTCCCGATCAACCGATATAGATGTCTTAATTTAGTTAGAGTTGTAGTTTTGTGTGATGTTTGTGATTAAATTTTGAGTTATTTTAAATTTAAATTTTGAGTTATTTTAAAAATTTTGAATGTTGTAAGGGTGAATTTTATCTTGGTTGATTTTAATTTTGGTTTTGATTTTGTGGCTATCCTAATAGCTTTAGTTTTCATGCTAGGTGGCATCGTTGTTTAACATGCAAATTTGTAGGTATAAAAGTACAGTATGAAAGTACAAGAAAGTCAAGTACAAGAAAGTAAGTACAAGAAAGTCAATGCTAAAAACTGTAAAAGCATACCTGGCGAGTCTTCTTGTTCCACCACCTGAAAGGCAGTTTATATGATGCAGGGAAGTAAAATTTTGACAACCTATCTAAACTTAGGTCATATCTTGGTGGGTCCTTAGGAGTTTAACTTAGGATGATGTTTTCAAGAAAAATATTTAAAGTTTAGTAGATCTCCAAGGCATGCAATAAGTTATGAGGAACAAGCAGGTCCGCGCTTCCCTCTCATCACCTGGTGAAAAGTGTCAAGTTCTTTTAAACTAATAATGTTGCTTGCTTAATAATTCATCTTATTAAACACCCTAATGCTTAATGAACATTGATGTCTCAATTATCCTTAAGAGTAAGGTAATTATCATTTGTAATTTAATTTTAAAGATTATGTGGGTGAAGACCCTTTAAAAAGGAAAGTTAGTGCTATTAGATCATTTAAAAAAATTTTGATCCTAATTGGGCTTGTAGTGTTTGAAAGATGTCTTAATTTTAATTGAGTTTGTTTTTCTAATCCTCATTTAAATGAAACTTGATTTATCTTAAGTCACTACTATGCCCGTAAGACCTAAGTGAGTGTCTTAATTAGTTTTGAAAAAGTTAAGCTTTAGGTGATCATGATTTATTATTTAAATTTCATTTGAAAATCAAATAGGTGTATTAAATTAGTGAGTTATTAACACCCAAAATCATACCCCTAAATCTAGGATCATTATATTTTAATAAATTTCCAAATTTTAATAATTTAGAAATTTATCAACTTATCTTTTCAATTTGGAAAGTGAGGTTGGTTTTCACTAATTAACCCCTTGTGTTTCAAACATCCAAATTAAGATCAGAGGTTGCCCACTTCCCTCCTTAAATTAAGTCTAAATGTTAATTAAGGCTAAGTTTCCAAAATTACACATTTTCCCCTAAGGCTCTATCACTTCAAAATTTATAAAATTCAATTGAAATGACTTTGAAATTATTATCCTACCTCATTCATGGGTCAATTAAAACATCAGAGGAGAAAATGTGATTTTTTGAAATTTAATTCGATGTATATATATAATAATTTTCATGAAAAAAAAAAGACTCTTTAAAGAAAATTTCTAACCTTACCAAGGTAAATCCTAATCCCTTGAAATTTATACTGGAGGTAGACCTAGAGTAGGAAGCATTTGGACCAAATTTCATGATTTTTTGAATTTTATTTGAATTTTAAGAATTATTTTAACTTATGGGTATTTATTAAATATAAAATATTTTAAATGGAGAAAATTAAGTTTTATATTTTTGAAAAATTCTCCTGAGGTCAGAGAACTCAGAGGAGAAAATTTTATTTTTTTATAAGTTTTATATGATTTATTGGAATTATTCTTAGTGAAAACCCATTTTAGCCTTCAAAAAATTATTTTTTATGCTTTGAAATTTAGTATATTTATTTAGAAAATTAGGAAAAATATTCTAATTATTCCTAAAGGCTTAGGAAGCAATTGAGAACATTTCCATGAATTTTATTATTTTTGTGATTCTTATGGATTTTTAATTTTTTTAATACTTAAAACAGATTAAAAATCAAGTTTTCATTTCAAACTCCATTTTATTTTTAGAAAATACCCAAGATCACAGAGAACTTAAAAAACTCAGTTTTATAATATTTCAAGTTATATTTTAATTATTAAAAATTATTTTAATGCCAAAAATTTTATTTATCTTTATAAATCAACTTAGGTTACCAAATGAGCTCAAAATGCTTTTAAATTTTTATGGTGAGTTCTCTGGACCATAAGGAATAGTGGTGAGCAAAAATCAAGTCATTTTGTTGTTTGTATTTTTCGAAATCAATTATTTTATTGATTTAGGGTTTGTAAAGATTAGGTGTAATTTGAATGACTTGGCTCATGAGAAATTTTCTTAAAGGCTCTCTGGTCATCATAAACCTTCCAATATTTTCTTGAATTTTTCTAAGCAACATGCTAATTTCCATGATTATTCTAAAAAAATAATGCACATAAAATTGAAAAATATGATTATTTATTTAGGGACCTCCTCTAACTTTGAAAAAACTAAGGAATGTTCCCTAAGACAGAGGCAACAACATGCTAAAATTTCAAGCAATAGTGATATGCCTATATGCATGGATAATCAAAACATTCAAACCAGTGTTTAATTAATTAAACTTAAAATATGCATCACATTGAATTAAAATTTTTTTCACATTAGTTTCCTCTATTCGCTAAGCAAGAGAGTATTTTTATTTTATTTTTGTGATTTTTCTACACCAAGATATGGATTTTTAAAGCTACGGATAATTTTATGATTTTTAAATCCCTATTTATCTATTTAAACGCACGACGCCACATCAATCTACAGTGGCTCCGAAGCTCCACGCGACGCACTCCTATTCGACACCGCCATCCACCTCAGTGCTAACTCGACCCACAGTTTATGTTTTGAAGTGCTGTCCGGCTTCATCTTGACCGTCCATCATCTTGCCCGTCCGTATGATACACGCTAGATCGAACGGCGCTCCGTCATCGTCCCCGATAGCCTAATTCAAGGACCGTCCATCTTCTCGCGTTAAGATCTCTCTCATTTCTTAACCAAATTAAGTGATTTTTTTTTAAAATGCTCATGTAGACTAGAGGAACATATCCATACGGTTATGATGCCATGAAATCAACTCAAAACAAATGGAGAGTTCAAATTGGCTCGGGAGGAAGAGAAGTGTTATACCTTTGCTATGAGAAGTGAAGCTTCAATCAGAGAGTCTTGGCACGTTCATTGTGATCTAAAGAGGCTAAGGATTGAGTCTCTGGTCTTGGTGTAAGGCCTAGGTATGATTTCGAACGCGGCCGGATTTGGGAGTTGGTCTAAGTGGAAGGGGAAATTGATGGGGCTTCTTCCTCCTTCACTATTGTGAAGGTGTGGGTGAAGTTAATTTAAGTTTGGTGAACTGTGGAGGTGTATTGGGCTCTATCCTGGTTTCCAGTAAGATCTTAAGCTCAAAATTGAACTCCGACAGTGGAAATTGGTAAGGGAAAATAGTTGGAATGCACTTAGGGCATCTTAGGGAAGCTCCGTGGTCAATTTGGAGAGGTATCTCTAAGAAATTTTCAGCACTCCCTCCCATGGCCGTGAGAGGTGCTTTTTATAAATATGGCTAAGGGGTGGCTGTCATGGCCAATTAGGGGGTGCATTGTGCTACTTAGGTGCAGGGTAGAGGAGCTCTACAACTTAATTTGGTTGAGCTGGACTCTAGGTTTTATTTGGGTGAAGTTCCATGGGGGTGGCTCTAAGTTTTGAGCTTCTTCGGTGACTAAGCTGACTGACCATGTCATGGGGAGGTGGCTAGGTGCTCCAGGGGAATCTTTCGAAGCAATTTAATGCTATGAGGTTTAATTTTGGTAATGTGCATTTTTGGAAATAAGATCCCTCAATTTGGGGGAATTTTGGTCCATGGCTCATCTAGCTTGGGTTAGATAGGTTTTGGCTCAGTCTTAGGGTCTAACCAATGGTTGAGGTGGAGTTAATTTGATTGCTTTATGGTGGTTTGGTCATGTTTAATGCATGGGTTCAATGTGGGTTCAAGTGATCAAAATTTGGGTTTGGGTATGTTAGCCATGTCAATTGACCACATTGATTAATCAATATTGTGTAGATGATTGTTATGAAGATTTTTTGTGAAGGGTTGAAGTGATTTTGAGTTCAATTGGTAGGTCAATTTGAGGGATTTTTTAAATTTTGTCAATTTGAGCATGTTGGGCTAGACATGGGTCTAGGTTGGGCTGGCCTTAGGAAAAGTACAAATTTAATGGTCCACATGATGAATGGAGATGTGAAGATTTTTCATGAAGGGATGAAGTGGAAATTTTTGGGTTAAGACCCTCAATTTGGTGAGATTTTGAGACATGTTCATTTGGGGTAAATTTGGGGCTTGTTGGATTTAGGTTAAAATCAAATGAAATTGAGGCCTCACCAAGGCCAATTAAAGGTAAATTTTGACATATGGGGATGTTATGAAGTTTTTTTAACACAAATTGTGGCAAATGGAGTAGTCCATAAGTTCAATTTGGTGGAACCAAGTCGTAGGGCCAAAATTGGATTTTTGGTTTTGCTCAAAATTAGGTTCAAATAATGGAATAATTGAGCTTGGATTTGATATAGATTGGTCACATCAAGGGTGAATTTAATTTTAGAATTGAAATTGGGGTAAATTGAGACCAATTGGATAAACATTTGAGGGAATTTGGGGAAAACATGGGCCTTCAAAGGGCAATTTGGGGATTTTGGTCAAAGTTCATCAAATTGGACAGATTATGTCATGTGATAGTTGAGAAAAATGAAATTTGGAATATTTGGGAGGCTTTTTTAGGAATATATAGGATTTTTTTGGGATTTTTTGGAATTTTTAGAATTTTTGGAATTTTTGAAATTTTTGGAAGTTTTGGGGTAAGGAGGGGTATGTTGGTAATTTTGCCAATTTTGGTGATTTTGGGTAGTTTGGGTGTTTTGGGAGAGATGGAATGCCAACCAACATCAATAATCCATGGACCAATGGAAACCACATTTTGGGTCAAACCACATTTTGGGTCGGGTCCTCTATGTAGTGATCTTAACTAAACCCTAGCCTAGGGCTAGTGGGTTTAGGGGACCACCTACATGAGTCTCCCAAAAGTATCAAGGGACCAAAGCCTAGAAGCTTTAGTGTTGTGAGTGATTGTGAGTGTAAGTGATTGCAAGTGAGTGCCTTAGCCCTAGACCAGAACTTGGGGTCAACCCTAACGTCCAGCACTCCTAAGGGTGACTCTCCTTGAGCTTTCCCATAATGGCCCCACCTACTGAGTGTTAGAGGTTAGGACTAATATGTGGAACTTCAAGCTGTGTAAAGAAGAGTGTAGAATTTCTAATGGTGAGGGTTCCATGTCTAGTTTTTTAAGAATAGTCAATAAAAAGTCTTATGGCTAGACCTTAGGCTACTAAAGAGGAAAAAGTAAACCTCAACTAAAAGTGATGTCAACAAATGGAACCCAAATAAGTGTGGTGTGTTGGACAAGCACACCGCGGGTATTGGCGTTGACCGACCAGATCAACAAAAACCAATAAAAACTCTTAACTCAACAAACCCGGAAGTATGTGCAGAGTTGTGTGTGTGATTTGCTTCTGCTGGGGAATTAGCAGGTGATCGTCGGATTGAAATCAAGGAGTAGAGACTCTCGCTGGGGATCAGAGAGGGAATTTTAAGTTATGAAATTTCCGTTAATTATAATGGATTGGAGTTAGTATATAGGTGCGGATCCCGAGGTGAGAATTAAAATTTGGGTATAAATCCCTAAAAAAGAATCATATGCCCTAATCCATTTAAGGTGGTTTTAAAACTAATTTCAAAATATGAGAATAGTATTGTGTGGGAGGACCAAATTGAGGTGGAAAGCACAGAGGCTCACATCCGGATCCAAAGAAAATATCTGCTACATTGAGGAGGGAAGCACTAGGACTCACATCCAACTTAGGAGATAACAAGAAAATATGTGTGTCACGTTAGGAAGGAAAGCACCAAGACTCATATCCAACCCAAGGGGTGACAAGAAAATATATGTGCGTCATGTTAGGAAGGAAAGCACTATGACTCACATCCAACCAAAGCGGTGACAAAGAAATATATGTGTTAAATTGAGAAGAAAAGCACTTACTCACATCCAACTCAAGAGGTAACAAGAAAATATATGTGTGTCACGTTAGGAAGGAAAGCGCTAGGACTCACATCTAACCCAAGCGGTGGCAAGAAAATATATGTGCGTCACGTTAGGAAGGAAAGTGTTAGGACTCACATCCAACCCAAGGGGTGACAAGAAAATATATGTGTTACATTGAGAAGGAAAGCACCAGGACTCATATCCAACTCATGCGATAACAAGAAAATATGTGTGTCACGTTAGGATGGAAAGCAGCAGGACTCTCTGTTGACCTCATTTTTGGTTGAGGTTTCATTTTTCCTCTTTAGTAGCCTAGGGTCTAGCCATAGTACTTTTCTTGTTGACTATTCCTAGAAAACTAGACATGGAACCCTCGCCATTAGAAATTCCATACACTTCTCTACTCAGCTTGAAGTTCTGCATGTTGCTCTCAACCCCTAAATACTTAGTAGGTGGGGTCACTGTGGGGGAAACTCAAGATGAGTCACCCTTAGGATTGCTGGACCTTAGGGTTGACCTTGGGTGTTGGTCTGGAGCTAAGGCACTCACTACACTTATCTGCACCCACAATCACTCACAACCCTGAACTCAAATTTCTAGCCTAGATCCCTTGATCATTTGGGATACTCATGTAGATGGTCCCCTAAACATTCTAGCCCTAGGGCTATGGTTTAGCTAAGACCACTATGTAGAGGACCCAAAATGGGGTTTCCATTGGTCCATGACTTACTAGTGATGGTTGGTACCTCAACTCTACCAAAATACCCATCTTGGCCTTTTACCCCTAAAACACACCCAAATTACAAAAATATCCCTCCATAGCTCAAAATCCCAAAAGTTCCAAAAATTCCTAGGAAATCCCAATAAATCCAGAATATTCCCTATTTCATTTCTCTCAACTATCACATGACCCAATTTGTCCAATTTGACCATCTTTATCAAAAACCCCTAAAATTTCCTTTTAAAGACCTAAATTTCCCCAAATCCAACTCAAATGTCCATCAATTTGATCTCAATGGACCCCAAATCAATTTGATCTCAATG
>NW_018165039.1:61194-62121 GCF_001263595.1 Phalaenopsis equestris | reverse complement strand
CAAGATCAATTGGTCCATGATTTGAGCCCAATTTTGATTTGAGTCAAAACCCCAATTTTGACCATATGACCTAATCTCACCAAATTGAACCCATAGCCAAGTCAATTGGCCTCATATACTGTTGAAAAATCTTTAAAACATGCCTATACATCAAAATCAACCATCAATTGGCCTTGGTCAAGTCTCAAATCCATTTGATTTTGGCTTAAATCCAGAATTCCCAAATTTAGCCCAAAATTGGGTAAAATCCCCAAATTTCACCCAATTAATTGCCTTAACCTCCAAATTGGCATCCAATTCATGTTGAAAACTCTTCATGAGGTCCCTATTGAGCATTTAAAACAATAATTTTGGACTTAGCGCAAGCCTAACTCAAGCTAGACCCAAGTTTAGCCCAACATGACCAAATTGATTAAAGTTCAAAATTCCCTCAAATTGACTCCCCAATTGGACTCAAAACCACTTCCATCTTTCACTAAAGTTGTTCCTTATGATCATCTACATCAAATGTAACAATTATTTGGACCAATTGACATGGATAATCTAGCCCAAACCCAAGTTTATTCGCACCCACTTGGACCCATGCACTAAATGTGACCAAGCCACCCTAAGGCCACCAAAGTAACTCCACCACAGCCATTAGTTGGACTTAGTGACCAGTCCAAGCATCATGAAATCACCTAAATCAAGCCATGGACCAAAGGTCCCCTAAATTAAGGGATCTTATTTTCAAAAATGCACATGCTTAAGATATATTTGCCAAAATAAATTACTGGGATGAATTTCTCTGGGTTCCCTGAGCTCCTAGCCACCTACCCCTGGCCGGACGACCAGCCGAGTGGAGGGAAGAGTCCAAAATCAAGAGCCACTCCCATGGCACCACACCCAAATCAAACCTAGAGGCCAGCTCATCCAAATCAAACTATG
>NW_018165039.1:57989-60951 GCF_001263595.1 Phalaenopsis equestris | reverse complement strand
ACCATAGCTCTAGACCAACACCTGAAATCGAGCTTGGTCGAATTCATAGCTAGGCCTTACACCAAGACCAGGGACTCAATCCCTAGCCTCCTTGGACCCCAACGAATGTGCCAAGCACCTCTGATTGAAGCCTCCCTTCTCAGAGCAAAGGTATAAAACTTCTCCTCATCCCGAGCCTATTTCATTCTCCATTTACTTAAGCTTCATTTCATGGCATCTTAACCATTTGGTTGTGTTTGTCTCACTTAGACGAGTCCATAGGATCAAATCCGAAGTGATTTGGTTGAGTCTAGGCTGAGATCTTAAGGTTTTAGTGTGGACGGTCACGGGATCATCCTATCGGGGATGATGACGGGGAGCCATTTGATGAAGCGTGTATCAAATGGACGGAGGAGATCGAGCTGGACAACGCTTCGGGACATACATCGTAGGCTGAGGTGGATGGTGGTGTCAAATGGGAGCGGCGTCCAACCAGAGCAGGGTCCAACCAGAGCACGCCACGCATGCCTTCGTAGCTGCCTAGGATCTAGTCAGCACGCATTTATTAAATAAATAAATAGGGTTTTTCCTATTTGTTTAAATACCCTTAACTTAGAAAATTCATAACTTTGTGTAAAAAAATAACAAAAATAAAATAAAAATATCCACTTGCTCAGTGAACAAAGGAGAACAATGTGGAACAAAATTCAAGTTCATTTGGTGCATATTTTATTTTTAAGTAATTAAACACTGTTTGAGATTATTTGATTCTCCATGCATAATGACACATCACCTTGACTTAGAATTTTAGCATGTTGTAGCCTCTGTCTGGGGAAGTATTCTCTGATTTTTCTAAAGTCAGAGGAGCCTCCTATATAGAAACCCATATTTTTCAAGTTATTTCACATTATTTTATTAAAATAATCATGGAAATTAGCATATTGGTTATAAAATCCTAAGAAAATTTTAGAAGGTCCACCATGACTACGAAAACCTTTGGAAATAATTTCATGGGTCATGACATTTAAGATGTCCTTAAATTTTACAAACACTAAATCACCAAGATAGTTAATTTTCGAGTTCGGTTGAAACAAATTTAAACATCTAAATGACTTAATTTTTTATCTTCACTGTGATTTAGATTTATAATCCAGAGAACTCATCATAAAAATTTCAAAATATTTTGAGTTCATTTGACACCTTAAGTTGATTTTTAAAGATAAATATCACTTTTAACAATTACATGATTTTGAAAAAATCAAAATAGAACACAAAAAATAATGAAACTTTGTTTTTTGAGTTCTTTGTGATCAGGGCTATTTTCTAAAAATAAAATGATATTTAAAATAAAAATTTGATTTTTAGCCTATTCTAAATATTTAAATAATTAAAAATTAATAAAAATCTCAAAAATAATAAAACTCATGGTAATGCTCTAAATTGTTTTCTAATCACTTACGAACAATTAAAATATTTCTCCTGATTTTCCAAATAAAGATATTGAATTTTAAAGCTTAAAAATAATTTTTAAAGGCTAAAAAAATGAGTTTACATTAAAATAATTCTAATAAATCAAAGAAAAATCAAAAAAATATAAAATTTGCTCCTCTGAGTTCTTTGACCTTAGAGAAATTTTTCAAAAATAGAAAACTTAATTTTCACCTCCCAAAATATTTTATTTTTATTAAATAACCCAGAAATTGAAAATAAATCACAGAGAATTAAAAAAAATTATGAAATTTGGTCTAAAGGCTTCTCTAGTCTAGGTCTACCTAAAGGCTTCTCTAGTCTAGGTCTACCTCCAGTAAAAATTTCAAAGGATTAAAATATACCTTGGTCAAGTTAGGAAATTTCTTTGAAAAACCCTTTTTTTGCATGAAAATAATTATATAAATGAAATTAAATCTTGAAAATTCACATTTTTTTCTTTGAAAATTATATAAATTAAATTAAATCTTGAAAATTCACAGTTTTTTCTTTGAAGTCTTAATTGACCCATGAATGTGGTAGTGGCATGATAAATATTTCAAAGTCATTTGAATTGAATTTGACAAATTATGAAATGTTAGAGCCTTAGGGGCAAATGTGTAATTTTAGAAATCTTGCCTTAATTAACATTTAGGCCTAATTCAAAGAGGGGAATAGGTAAACTCTAATCTTAATCAATTCATTTGATGTTTAAAACACAAGGGGTTAATTGGTAGAAACCAATTTCTTTATCCTCATTTAAGTTAATAAATTTCTAAATTATTAAAATTTGGAAGTTTATTAAAATTAAATAATCCTAGACCTAGGGGTATGACTTTTGAATTCAATACTTAATCAATTTAATACCCCTATCTTTATTTTTAAAAAAAATTAAAATCATGATTCATGACCACTTAAGGCTTAACCCTTTTCAAAACTAATTAAGACTCTCACCTAGGTCTTAAGGGCTTAATGGTGACTTAGGCTAAATAAAAAATTGATTAAACAAGGATTATAGAAATAAACATAATTAAATCAAACATCCTTGAAACACCACTAAGCCCAATTAGGTTTAAAAAGTGTTCAAATTTCAAATTACACTAACTTGCCTCTTTAAGTGTCTTCACCCACATAATTTTCAAATTAAATGATAAGTGATAATTACCCTATTCTGAGGGATAATTTGGTCATCAATGTTCATGGAGTAATAAGGGTATTTACAGGAAGAACAATTAAGCAACATAGAAAGTTTAAATGGACTCGAGGCTTTTCACCAGTTGGTGGTTGGTGAGAGAGTTGGTGAGAGGGACGCATGGACCTGCTTCCCCCTCCTAACTTGTTAGATACCTCAGAGGCCTATTAAACTTAATATTCTTTGCTCAATGACATCATCCTTAAATAAACTTTTAAGGATTTACCAAGACATGACATAGGGTTAGGAAAATTACCAAAATTGTACCACCAGAACTTACTTTTCTCTTCCTTAACATGCATTTTAAGTTTCAGGTGGTGGAAC
>NW_018165039.1:39183-57907 GCF_001263595.1 Phalaenopsis equestris | reverse complement strand
AGTTTTCAGCTTTGTCTTTCTTGTACTTTCATACTATAGTTTTATACCTGCAAATTTACATGCTAAGCAACGACGCCACACTGCATGAAAACTAAAACTATCAGGATAGCCACATAATCATAACCATAACCAAAACCAAAATTAAAATCAACAAAGATAAAATTCACCGCCACAACATTCAAAATATAAAACAACTCAAAATTTAATCACAAACATCACACAAAATTACAACTTTAATTAAAATAAGATGTCTCTATCGGATGATCAGGAATCCCTCAGAGGAGGTAACCTACGGTTGCTAACGAGGTTTCCCATGGTTTAAATGAAATAATGGAACTCATTAAGTTGAGTTTAGTAAGTTCATTTGAACTAAGTGAATCCAATAGAAAATAGTGGTGTTGGAACGAGGGAATTGTAGCATCCTAACCGGTGTCGCTCTAATCAACTTTAATATGCCCTCATAAAATTTAAAGAACTTTAACCATAGGGCCACCTAATTTGACATTATAAGATGACACACTAGATAACTCAAACTCATCGCGGCGAGGAGCTTGGAGCTAGCATGGTGGGTAGCACAACCATCTTCAATAGCAAAACCTGTCTTCCCCAGCTAAACCATTTTCTTCCTTCCTTAGACTTAAAACGACAAAGCCATAGGACTTCGAGGTTGCTTGCTTATGCAACGTAAATCCTCACCTTATCTTTAGTCCTTTGCATAGCCCTGCTATACAATATAAGTTCTAACTGTACAATATAAGTCCTAACTCGTCTTAAGATTTTGAGATTGTCGCATTTCACGACCTAAATCCTCACATCCTCCAGGCTATTTTTGCAATCGTTTCACACGAATGTAAGCCCTAACTAATAAAATTGGCAGGATGAAACACCCAAAATTTTTCTCCTCAAAACTGAAACCAAACATTAGGATAGCTTCGGAAGTCACCGCGGTTCTCCTCTAGATCCATGACATCCCCTAGTTCCTCTTCCTTTGGATTCCACAACGAAATGTTCCAAATTTGAACCAATCCCCTTTCACAAATCTATGTCTGATTTTGTTGAAGAGTCATACCCCTTGAAATTCCTTGAAGATAATGTTTCTTGATTTTTATCGAAAGTCTTCTTAGGTGGCTTTGGTCATTTAAGATGTAATTAACTATAGGGGCTTCCCCTTATAGGAAGCATATCCGAACCCAGATTAATATAAACGATTAATATAATCCCTATTTAATCCTTTATATTAAATAGGGGAACTTGTCAGCAAAGACAAAGGTTTCGCAGACCAAATGGACATCATACTTTCTTTAGTTTATTTGATCGAGTCTCATCCTCAAGTCTTGTATTTATCCTTTGGGATAGATACGGGATTTGAGGTACAGTGGTCTTTCATTTTAAACTATAAAAAATATGGGGTCAATTTGATTTCATACTTCAACGTCCTTCCAAAGCGGGCGACGAATTTTGATTCCGGCGACCGACAGCTTCTTACGGGCAACTCCCCACAAACCAATCCGAAATAACGCCGACACTCACATCCAACCCAAGCTGTGACTAGAGAATATATGTGCTACATTGAGGAAAAAAACACTAGGACTCACATCCAACGCAAGAGGTAACAAGAAAATATGTGTGTCACGTTAGGAAGGAAAGCACCAAAACTCACATCCAACCCAAACGGTGACAAAAAAGTATATGTGTTAGATTCAGAACTAGGACTCACATCCAACTCAATAAGTAACAAGAAAATATCTTAGTCACGTTAGGAAGGAAAGCGCTAGGACTCACATCCAACCCAAGCGGTGACAAGAGAATATATGTGTTACATTGAGAAGGAAAGCACTAAGTCTCACATCCAACTCAAGAGGTAACAAGAAAATATGTGGGAATCTGAATTTAGGTACTGATCCAGAAATGAAAATTGAATTTTAGTTATCATTTTTGAAAAGGGAGTCGAAGTCAGGGACCGACCTCAATGATTAAGAATAAGATGTCATGCTCCATTAAAGGGGGGGCGCTTATACCAATCTCAAAGATGGAGAGTAAAAATTTGGTTACTGACTCCAAGAGTCATATGAAAACAGTGTAGAGAGTTTGTGATGTTAAATTTGTAGAAATGTGTCATGTGAAAATGTTGATTTTCTTGTAGAAGATTTGTAGAGTTTTGTGGGGTGCAGAATGTTAAATTCCGCGAGGATGTGAAGAGAGTTAAAGCAGATAAAGATGGTTTTGTTGCACGTAAAATGAGTAAGAAACTCTGAAATCGAGAGAAACCACTCAACAAGTTCATTTTCTTTTCTTATTGTTTTTATCATTTAATTTTTCAAAATATGTCTTTAAAATTTTAATTTTAGTTGGTTGATTTTCAAAAGAAATTTGTTTTCTTGTTTATTCATTTGTAATTATTTAAATTTTATTTATAGTTAAAGATTTGTTATTTTGTTTTTCGTTCATTGAAATTTTGAACCAATGCGTGGTTCGTGGCTTCCATCCATCGCACAAAAAGGCAACTGACAAAAAAGGCACATTTTTGAGAAAAATTTCCATTAATCTGATCCAATAAAGATGTTACAGATCAAAAATTGGCTAACGCCTAAAAAGATACAATATATAGTCCATGTTGAAGTACATTGAGATCATCTCATGCCATGAATATATTGTAGGTTGAGTATATTAGATACATGTCATGTTGGTATATAAAAAAAAGTGAACCCTCTGACCATTTGTATCAGGTGCGACGAGCTCCTGATCAACCAGACCTGTTATGCCATGCTCCAGGATAAGAGTTCCCTTCGCATGTACTTAGAGGTACAACCCTCTCATATCTCATACAGCAATAGCTTGTCCAGTTTCGGGTATGGCTGAAATCCATATGGTATTTTGTTGTTGTCTATTCTACGGAAGGTCACGGACACCCTATATTGTCGTACCCCTGGAATGCAATGTTTGGCGACATCTGCCCCATTTCCTTTCAGAACCAAAACTGAACCAACTGACAGCGGAATCTCTACAGTTCCTCTAAACTCACCAAGGCTGACAATGTCAATCTCTTACCCAAATAATATTTTGCTCTTGCTCAGAAATGAGATCGTGCAGAAGGGTCTTACAAAATCATGATGATCAATGTGAGAAGGTATGCAGTCTCCTTCGTCATATATGTTGATGATGCAGCTGTTTGGGATGTAGGCGGGTGGCAGTATGCTCCATCTAATCATTCTCTTGGTCATCTACTTTATTATAGGAGGTAGTGGATATACCTGGTCATGTCTAAGGACACCTGACAAATTTCTCTGTCTGTCGTTTGTGAAATTTTAACAATAACCACACTTAATGGTGATTCTCTCTTTTCCTCTAATCCATTACTTCAGCTCAGAATATGTTCTTTGCATGAGGAGGCCTGCTCGACCTTTATCCCTCAAATTGAAGTGCAGTCGAGAATGTTTCTTTCATCGCTCTTGGAAAAAAAACATGCTATACAGCTCCAGGCCTTCCAATATGTTGATGATTCTTCCTTGGAATTCTTCATAAAATTCAAATTATCTTTTACTTACATTGCTTATTTTGTAATACTCTATCGTACCAGGAGTCAATAGTTGCCGCAGGGGTTCGTCTCTCCAAACATTGGCTGGGACCCAAACTAGCGCTGGCTGATTTGGAACATGAGACTCGGCATCTAGCGGGATGTACGACCCTCGGCTCCATGGTACATACTGATCTGCCCCCAATGGGACATATGAGTCATTCATCATAAAATCTGAAGTCTGAGATCCATAGGTGCCGGAGGTATACTCTTCCAATGTACTAAAGCGTTGTAAATGTAGAACATTACAATCGAGAATTCTACAAATGCCCCTATGCCCCTATGGCTGATGTCCCTTCAGGTACTTCAGCATTGCACGTTGGGAAACCCTTACAAAAAACATTTGAAGCTAAAGGCATATCTAGCTCTGTGATGAACCTCAGTTCTTCATCTGTGGTAGGTAGGCTGGCAGAAGTTTCTTTCATGTATGGATCATAAATATGTCCCTTTGGAATAGGGGTGAGTAAGTTGTTTGTCTCTCTCTGACATCTGCATTCTTGTTGTAGAAAAGCACTTTGTTCTTGTGACCGGTGTTTCTGCATGCATCCTGCGAAGCGAAGCACCTCGTAGTTGTTCATTATTGGCGGCTACTAGGCCCCCGGGTTGTGTGGCTACCATGGAGGGCAGATGGCTGGGCCCTTCCATCGGATCTTGCTCTATTATCACATTCTTGCCTTTATCTGATGCATTATCTTTGGCGGTCACCCTCAGCAGTGAAGGCAATCCTTCTTTCTCTTTGCAGCTGACTACATTCATGAGAGGACCTTCATAGTCCTTGTCGAACTGGTTAAAGTCCTTGTTGAAATCTATGGTACCGCCTCGCGGCGCCATGTCCTCATTTAGTGTGAGGCTTTCACCATCCTGGAAAGCAAAGATCAGCCTCTGTCCCGACATTTTTCTGCAAATGACAGGAAAAATAATAGGAAAAATGTCAGTGGGCCGAAACTTGGCATGAACAAGAATAAAACAAAGTATTTATTGAGGTAAATTTTAGCTTATTTTAATGAAATGAATTGTTTACTTATATATGAATTTTGTTTAAATTTTTGTGGAACATTATACTCAAAAGTGGAAAGGAGAATAGTTGAAGTTTAAAAATTTTTAAAATTTTCATTATGTTGAGGTTAATTACAAAATTTGAACCCGATCATAGACATTTGGCCACATAGATAACCCCAAAATAATCAAAGTTTCAAATAAAGCGAAGGAAAGCAACATCAGGTTGCATAATAGGTTTTCAGCTATCGTCGCCCTGGATATCCATTAACTGGTAGGCTCCTCCTGTGTAGACCTTTTCAACGACAAATGGTCCCTCCTATGTTGGCTCAAATTTTCCCCCTATTTTATGGCATGCAAGAATAGGCCTTTTGAGCATAATTACGAGGTCACTAACTTTGAATGTCCTTGGGCGGACCAATTTGTCATGGGCTTGTACCATCTTCGCCTAGTTAAGCTCCAAGTGTTTTTGTGCTTCTAGTTGTTTTCCCTCAAGACTTTTAGTTCTTCAAGTCTGAGTTTTGCGCTTTCTCTTGTGGTGAGTTGGTTGGCAACAACAACTCTAAGAGAGAGTGTCTGGATTTCTAATTGTCTGGATTTCTAATGGTAGCACAACCTCGGACTCGTACACGAGCATATAGGGTATACACTGAGTGGGAGTCCTAAAAGTCGTTCGGTAGGCCCACAAGGCTTCTAATAGTTTGTTGTACCAATCCCTTTTATTTTTTTTGAGTGTTTTCTTCAAAATCTGTACCAGTATTTTGTTGAAGGCTTCAGTCAGACCATTTTCTATGTGATGGTAAATCGTAGAATATCTTCAATGTATCCCATGTATTTAGAAGAAATCGTTGATCTTTTTGCTTCTGAAAGTTGTTCCATTGTCTAAAATTATTCTTCGTGGTACTCTGAAATGGTAGAAAATTTTGGTTTTGAAAAATTGAAGAACGTGCTATGTCGTAACCTCACACAACGATACCGCCTCTGCCCATTTGGAGAAGTAATCTGTAGCGGCAAGTATAAATCTGTGTCATATAGAAGATGGAGGGTCTATCGGACCTATTATGTCCATGCCCCAACACTCGAATGGCCATGAGGCAACAGTTGGGTGTAGCTTCGGAGGCTGGTGTAAAGTAAAACCACCCCATGCACTTGTCATTGGTGACATTTTCTAGCTAGATCCATGCTGTCAGACATCATTGCTGGACAATAATACTCGAGTCTTTTGATCTTCATTTTTATTTTCGGCCCTGACTGGTGAGCGCCACACAATCTGGCATGTACCTCTTTGACAATATTTCGTGCTTCGGCTCTGCTCAAACTCCCTAGCAACATCTGCTTGAATGATCTTCTGTAGAGAACGTTTCCCACCAGGACATAAGATATGACCCTTCTTGTGATATGATGTGCTTCAGACTTGCCTTCTAGCAACTTTCCAATATGCAAATATTCTATTAATGGCTTGCGCCAATCTTCATTGTTGTACGCAACTGTATTTATTGCTTCTTCTTTTCCCAACTTTTGTAGAGTTTTGAGGTCGATCTGAGACAAGTATCATTTTCCTTGCACTTTGATTTTAATGGAATCCTCTGGGGGACATGCCATTTCGTTAGCAAGTTTTTCTAGAGCATCGGTAAAGGCATTATCTCCCATAGGAATCTGGTAAAAAGTTACATCAGGAATCTACTCCAGGAGCTTCATCGTGTACTGATGGTATTCTACTAACCTTGGTTTCAAAATTTTGTATTGTCCAGCGACTTGTTGGATGACGAATTGGGAGTTGCCATAAATGACAATGTTTGTTATATGCATTTAAATTGTCATTCACGATCCGGTGATTAAAGCTTCATATTTTGCTTCATTGTTGGTGCACGGCTCTGTCAGGTGGTATGAGAACTTCAACATACCCTTATCTAGTGTGATAAAGACCAAATCGATCCCTGCTTTGCCTGGTATAACTGTGCCTAATTCTTTGTGTTTTTTGGCTGAAGAAGCGCTGTTGTTTGCCTGGTATAACTGTGCCTAATTCTTTGTGTTTTCTGGCTGAAGAAGCGCTGTAGTAGTACATCTCCCAACGTTGTGCACTAGAGAATTCCATTTTGTAGTATCTTCTTTTCTGGTAACTCGTCATTAAGAGAGGACCCAACTGGCAATGGGTGTGCAGCGAGAAAGTCTGCTAGTATCTGTCTTTTGATAACATGGAGGGGAACAAAAGTTATATCAAATTGCAATAAGATCATTGAACATCTTGCTAGAAATTCGGAGAGTGTTGGTCGGGTCATCAGATATTGCAATTGATTAACTTTCGAGATTAGAGTAATCTTATGAGAAATTATGAAATGTTTGAATATTTGAGCAGCAAAAATTGCAAAAATTAATGTCAGAAAATTAATGTCAGAAAATGTTTCTCAATAGGTGGATACCTTTTCTCCGTCAGTATTAAGCAATGACTCAAGTAGTAGAGTGCATTTTCTTTACCCTCATCGACTTGGGATAAGAGGGTTCCAAGAGAGTCATCTAAAGTCGTGGTATAAAGTGTCAACAGTTTCCCTGGGATAGGGGCTGCCAAGACTGGAGGTGTCATTAAATATTGTTTAACATCGCCCGCTGGCATTTCTCTTCCCAAATAAATTTGGCATCCTTTTTAATTAATGTCGAGAAGGGCTGACACCTACCTGAGAGATTAGAAATTAAGCATCTCAGATATGCCAACTTCCACTGGAAGGAATGTAGTTGTTTCAAGGTTTTAGGAGGAGGCATTTTCTAGAAAGCTTTAATTTTATCCGGGTCGATCTCGATTCCCCGATGACGGACAACGAATCCCAGAAATTTCTCAGAAGTAATGCCAAAGGCGCACTATAAGGGATTCATTTTAAGGTCATATCGTCGTAATTGTTCAAACACGATCCTTAAATTGTACAAATGTTCTATTTTTTGTTTACTTTTGATGATCAAATCATCAACTTAGCATTCTACTTGGTTTTGAATGAGGTCGTCAAAAATCTTTGTCATTGTGCGCTAATATGTTACTCCGGTGTTCTTTAGACCGAACGACGTCACTGTGCAGTACAAAATTCCAATTGGTATTCTGAAGGCCGTGAGGGCTGTATCTTCAGGAGCCATCTTAATTTGGTTGTATCCCAACGATCCGTCCATGAAGGAGAAAATTTCATGCGTTGAAGTGATTTCCACCATCATTTCTGATATGGGTAATGAAAACTCATTTTTTGGACATGCCTTGTTAAAATTTTTGAAGTCGACACAAACACGGATCAGTCCATTTTTCTTATTAACAAGTATAATGTTAGCTAACCAAGTGGGGTATTGCTCTTATTTCATAAAGTTGGCATCTATTAATTTCGTCACATCGGCGATAACTTGTTATTCTATTTCGAGGCACATTATCCTAGGAGTTTGCTTTACTAGGGTTATATTCTTGCCCACCCCGAGTTTATGGACTGCAACCTCTGCTGGCAGTCCTGACATTTCATCATAGCTCCATGCAAAACAATCTTTGAATTCCGTTAAAAGTGTTAGCAATTTGATATGTTGTAAAGATTCTTCATTGTTAAGTAGAGAACTTATAAATGTAGGTCGGGGTTGTTCTTCAGTCCCAAAGTTAATATCTTTCAATTCATCCATGGTAGATTTAATTTTCTCCTCAAATTTTGGTGAAGCATCTTCTATTGCATCTTCTATTAGCTGATCACTAGAGTCATCCTCCACATCGAGGCAATCCATTTCTGATTCACTATTAATAATTATGCAAAATTTGGAATCATCGACTGGTCCGACTGTACCAAATCTGAGACCCTCTTTTGAGTTTGGAGTTCAAATTTTACCATTTTAGTTTTAATATTCCATAATTTTTAAAAAAATTTGAATTTATCTTTTGGCATTTATTTTGGTAACTGTCCTTGTTGAATTAACTTTTGAACACAAGGCGAGAAGTAACCAAAAGTCAATTCCAATAATTCATTAAAATTATCATCCAAATTAACATGTTTTTTAAGCTCAGTAGAGGTAGAAGCACGATAAAATTTGATCGGCTTTGAACCAACACTATGAACTCCTTTCACCTATAAAATCTTGACTTTTTGAGGGAGAATCGGAGTAAAGGACATAGTGGTTTATACGATCATACATTATTTCATTTTTATTTTTCTCTGTATCTTCTAGGGATATCTCATACTGAGGTCTCTTATGTCTTGTCATAATTATCTCATCTTTAGAGCTATCTTTATAACCAACATTGATGGTTGGCCTAGTCTGTTCAAAAATTTAATTGATACTTCCTCGTCCACGTCCCCAACCTCGACCTCGAGTGCGTAAACAAAAAGAACTTTCACCAACTCATTCTATGATAGAGGTGGAAGATCGCTGAAGTGGAGTTGAATGGCCTTCTCTTTATAATGCTTCTAAATCTTCATTTTTATTTGTGATAATCTCATGATAGAAGACAATCCTCTTTGGAGCTGCGTAGTAGGCAGCATCTTCATGGATACCAACTTCATGCACTGAAAATTGTTGTAGGTCTGGTCTCCTTTAGTTGTAGGTCTCCTTTAATGCAATTTTCTTGACCATCTTTGAAGTACTTGATGCATTGGTGTAGAGAACCATATTGTGTTCATAGTTCATAAATCCATGGTCGACCCAACAGAGCGTTAAAAGAGGTCTTGGCGTCGATGATGTGAAATTTAGGGGTTGTTACGAGCTTTCCAACCTTCATAAATAATGTAACTAATCTAACGGCTCTTTTTTACTTTTGGTTGAACCCTCTTAAAATCATTTTATCAGTCGTAAGCTCTTGAGCTTCAATATCCAAATAGGCCAATGTTCATAGGCTCATCAAGTCAAGAGATGCTCCAGGAACTACTAAAACTCTGGACAACACAAATCTGCCGATGTTGACGGAGATGAAGAGTGGGTGATTGTGGTCGACAAAACTGAGCAGCAAGTCTTCATCTGTGAATGTTATCCAGGCTGTTCTTTCAACGAACAAACTTCATCTGAGGCTGTGCTGGCCAACTGAGCTAAGCAAATCTCTAGGTCAAGAAAAGTTGTAACCTGAGACTCTCTCATCTCCTTTGACAGGATCAGAGCAGATGTTTAGTTGGGCCTGCAACTTCCTAAGATGAGCTAGCACATTTTAGTCCACTTTGTACAATCCATTAATTTTATGTTGATTATGTGGTTCTTCCATTGGTTGAGGTGGGGGTATCTCTTCTCAGGTCATTATCTGCTTTCCTTTATATGTTGGAGCAGTAGTTGGTGGTAACTCTTTTCCACTCCTTAAGTAAACTTCTGTGATTTCTTTTCTTGAGCTACCTTTGTTGAATCTTTTGGAGTCTCTTCCTCTTTATTAGAAAGATCTAAGTTGATGGTGAGCGGTGTATCGTGATGCTCAAGAATTGGCTCTTCGTTATCGGTGCTGTTGTAAGTTGTGTCATTGATGCCTTCTTTGAACTTGACAACGAGTTCATCAGACTTGAGTACGATTTGAGGATCATTTTGGGGATCAAGATCAAAGTTAGATATAATCAATTACATTATCACTAGAAACAGTTAAAACATTGCCGAAATCACAATCATTATATTTATAAGACCCCGAAGGGAAAAAAACATAAACATACAAAGCAAGGGTTCGAGGATTTTCATCCCCAAATTAGAGACAACCAATCTAGTAGAGGCAGCCCCTATCCTAACCCCCAAGTTATCAATCTTTGCAGTAATGTTTTTCTTCTTCTTCTTTGTCCTTGACGATGATGGCTCTCCTAACAAATCCTTCATCTCGGGCTTAGTATGATGCGGACTTTGAATGGAGGCTTGTTTTGATGCAGACTGGATTTTGTTTAGCATTTTCTTGGATGATCTACTCCATACCTCATTCCATTCTTCATCTCTGGTATACGCAAAAGATTATTTTGATGGATCTTGTATTTGATTGAGGACCCTCTTAAGTTCATACCAAGTTGTACTCCATCCATCTGTTCATGTGAAACGGATGGATTGGAGAGATTGGCTCGGTCGAAATCATATTTATGGAACCTTTTGCAGGTTCTTTTAAATATTCTTTCGGGATTATTATATTCTCTTCTTTAAGGTTCCTCTCAAGCCAGTCTTTAAGGATGAAGCATTTTTCTATATTGTGCCCAAGCAACAGGTGGTATGTACAATAATTTGGATCATTCTTTTTGTCCACCTCTTCGGACTTCTTCAGATCTGGTAGTTTGAACTAGTTTGAACTCTGGCTTCTTCATCAAACTTCTGAATATTTTAGGTATAGCTTCATCTTTGAAAGAATACATCATTTTATGTCACTCTGACAGGGACATTTTCTTATCCCTTGTTCCAGGTGATCCTTCTTGAGGCAGTCGCTGATTGGATTGACTACTCCGTTTTTTAGCATACTGTGACGAAGACTGGGGAGACTCTTTTGCATGTATCTTTATGGGCTACTTTCAGTCGACAGTCGCTACTATTCTTGATTTCTTTTCAAACACTCTAGTTAACTTAGACTTCTCGTGTGAATCCATATGTTTGATTTCTTCTTGAAGACTGCTGTCTTTACGGAGTAGCTTCTCGAAGGATTTGATGGTTCTTTTCAAAAGATTAAACTCAAGAGACTCACTATCAAATCCTTCGAGAAGCTACTCAGTAAAGTCATTAGTCTTCAAGAGGAAAATAAGCACATGGCGCCAAAAAAAAGGCTAAGGTGACCAGAGTGTTCGAAAAGAAATTAGGAGTAGTAGCGACCATCGAGAAAGGAAAGCAGCCGATAAAGATATATGCAGAAGAGCCTCACAGTCTTCATCGCAGTACGCTAAAAAATTGAGTAATCAATCTAACCAGCGATTGCCTCAAGAAGGATCACCTCGAACATGGAATAAGAAAATGTCCCTGTCACAGCGAAGGATCACCTCGAACATGGAATAAGAAAATGTCCCCGTCACAGCGATGTAAAATGATGTATTCTTTCAAAGTTGAAGCTATACTTAAAATATTCAGAAGTTTGATGAAGAAACCAGAGTTCAGACTACCAGATCCGAAGAAGCCCGAAGAGGTGGATAGGAAGAATGAACAAAATTATTGCCCATACCACCGGTTGCTTGGGCTTACTACAGAAAAATGCTTCATCTTTGAAGACTGGCTCGAGAGGAACCTTAAAGAAGAGAACATAACAATTTTGAAAGAATCATTAAAAGAACCTGAAAATGGTTCCATAAATATGATTTCGACCGAGCCAATCTTCCCTATCGATCCTTATACTAGGACAGATGGATGGAGTACAACTTGGGATGAACTCAAGAGGGTCCTCAATCAAATACAGGATCCATCAAAACAATCTCTAGCGTATACCAGAGATGAAGAATGGAGTAAGGTCTGGAGTAGATCATCCAAGCAAATATGAAACAAAATTCAGTTTGCATCAAAACAAGCCTCCATTCAGAGTTCACAGCATACCAAGCCTGAGATGAAGGTTTTGTCAGGAGAGCCGTTATTGTCAAAAATAAAGAAGAAGAAGAAGAAAAGTGTCACTGCAAAGATTGATAGCACGGGGGGTAGGATAGGTGTTGCCTCTAACAGATCAGTTGTCTCGGAATCGGGGAAGAAAATCCTCGAAATCTTGACTTTATATTGTTATATTTTTGTCCCTCCGGGGTCTTACGAACATAATAATTGTGATTTTGGCTACATTTTAACTGTTTCTAATAATACTGTAATTGATTATGACCAATCTAACTTTGATCTTGATCCCCAAAATGATCCTCAAATCGTACTCAAGTCTGATGAACTCGTTGTCAAGTCCAAATAAGACATTAATGACAGCACTTACGACAGCATCGATAACGTGGAGCCAATTATCGAGCATCATGGTACACCGCTTAAAATCAACTTAGATCTTTCCGACAAAAAGGAAGAGACACTAAAAGATTCAACAAAGGTAGCTCAAGAAAAAGAAATCACAGAAGTTAACTTAAGGAGCGGAAAAGTGTTACTACCAAGAATTGCTCCAACATAAAATGGAAAGCAGATAACGACTGGTGGAAGAACCACATAATCAATATAAAATCAAAGTATCATGCAAAGTGGAGTACAACATGCTAGCTCATCTTAGGAAGTTGCCAGCTTGACTAAGCATCTATGCATCTATGACTCAACTTAAAGTTTAAAAATTTTTAATGTTAAGAATTATGAAAATAAGAGTTCCTATCTAATTAAAAAATATTACAAGTTCTCTAAATTTAGATTATAGTTCTTTTATTTTATCTACTTAAAAATTTTCATTAAAAATAATTTTACTTACTATATTATATTTATAAGCTTAAGATTTTATCAAGTCTTATACTTTAAAAAGATCAAATGTAGAACCAATTTTTTATTAGGCACTACATCTCTTAACTTGATGAGCCTACAATTCTTTTCTTTTTCATTTCTTTTTCATTTTATTTCTTTTTCTTTAATAGATGTGCAGAATGGGTTTTCAGTTCTCTTCCAAATAACAAAAGGGAGAAAGAGCCCTTGGACTCATTCATTTAATATCAGTAATTGTCAAGGTTGGGAAACCCGGAACAAATTCCAAATTTCATATCATCGACACCGAGACCTCCTTTAATGTTCTGATGGGTCGACCATGGATTCATGAACACAATATGGTTCCATAATCTCTACATCAATGCATCATGTACTGCAAAGATAGTCAAGAAAGTTTCATCAAAGGAGACCTACAACCATTTTCAGTGCATGAAGTTGGTATCCACAAAGATGCTGACTACTACGCGCCTCCAAAGAGGAATTTCTTCTCTCGTGAAGTTATCATAAAAAAAAGATGAAGATTCAGAAGAATTACAAAGAGGAGGCCATTCAACTTTGCTTCAGTGATCTTCCACCACTCCCTTAACAACGAGTTGGTGAAAGTTCTTTTAGTTCGCGCACCCGAGGTCGAGGCCGGGGATGTGGATGAGGAAGGATCAATTTAATTATTAAACGGACTAGGCCAACCATCAGTATTGGTGATGAAGAAAGTTTTGAAGATGAGATAATGATGACAAGATATAAGAGACCTCAGTCCTCAGTACGAGATATCCCAGTACGAGATATCCCTAGAAGATACAGAGAATAATGAATATGAAACAATGTATGATCGGATAAACCACTATGTGAATACCATGACCCTTACTCCAATTCTCTCTCAAATAGTAGAGAGTTTAGAGGTCAAGGAAGTCTGTAGTGTTGGTTCAAATCCGATCAAATTTTTTCCTCTACTAAGCTTAAAAAACATGTAAATTTGGATGATGATTCTAATGAATTAATGGAATTGCCTTTTAGTTACTTCTCGCCTTGTGTTCAAAAATTAATTCAACAGGGACACTTACAAAAACAAATGACAAATAATAAATTTCAACTTTTTGAAAAATTATGAAATGGTAAAATTCAAACTCCAAACTAAAAAGAGGGTCTCAGATTTGGTACAGTCAGACAAGTTGATGTTTCCAAAATTTGCATGGTTGTTACAGGTGAGTCAGAAGAGGATTGCCTCGATATAGAGGATGACTCTAATGACAACCAATAGACGATGCTCTGCCAAAATTTAAGGGGGAAATTAAATCTACCTTGGATGAATTGAAAGAGATTAACCTCAGGACTGAAGAACAACCCCGACCTACATTTATAAGTTCTCTACTCAATGATGAAGAATCTGCAGAATTGATCGAACTATTAACAGAATTCAAAGTTTGCTTTGCATGGAGCTATGATGAAATGTCAGGAATGTCAGCAGAGGTTTCATTCCATAAACTTTGGGTGGGCAATAAAATAACCCTAGTAAAATAAGCTCCTAGGAGAATGAGCCTCAAAATAGAACAACAAGTCATCGTTGAGGTGAAGAAATTAATAGACGCCAACTTTGTGAAAGAAGAGCAATATCCCACATCGTTAGCTAACATTGTACCTGTTAAGAAGAAAAATTGATAGAATTGTGAATTGACAGATTTGTGTTTGTGTCGACTTCAGTGATTTGAACAAGGCATGTCCAAAAGACGAGTTTTTACACCCATACCAGAAATAATGATGGACATTGCTTCGACGCATGAAATTTTCTCCTTCATGGACGGATCAAAAGGATTCAACTAAATTAAGATGGCTCTAAAGGATGCAACCCACACAGCCTTCAGAACGCCAATTGGAATTTTTTGCTACATAGTGATGTCGTTCGGTCTTAAGAACGTCGAAGCAACATATTAACGCGCAATGACGATGATTTTTGATGACCTCACAACCAAGTATAATGCTACGTGGATAATTTTGTCATCAAAAGTAAACAAAAAATAGACCATTTGTACAATTTAAGGATTGTGTTTGAACAGTTATGACGATATAACCTTAAAATGAGTCCCTTAAAGTGCGCCTTCGACGTTACTTCCGAGCAATTTATGAGATTCATTGTCCGTCATCTAGGAATCGAGATCAACCCGAATAAAATTGAAGCTATCTTGGAAATGCTGACCAAAGAAAAATATGTTGAGATTTTCATACCTATTTTACACTGATTTTTATCATATTGCACTTTAAGGAAAGGTTTTTTTGATGTTTTGTTGCAGGTGTGTTGAATTATGGTCATTGGAGCAAAAAGATGCAAAAAGGAGTGAATTTGGAGCAAAAAGGACAAAAATATAAAGATTTGATCTTGGGCGACGACGACGAGTTTTTCCCGAAGAGTCCAGAATTAAATATCTCTAGAAGGTCGCCGAGGGCGCCATCGAGGCCGCCAACGGCGAGCACATGGGTTCTCTCAACAGATGCATTGAATGTGGATGATTTTTGAAAGGATGCTTGGACAACCCTTGAAACCTCTTCTACACCTTGAAAAGAAACAATTTGGTGTCCGCTGGGGTGTCCGCTGGGGTGTCCGCTGGAGTCTTTGTTGTTTGTGGTGCCCATTAGAGTGTAGAGAGTGGTTAGTATTGTGAGGAATTCTTCGAGAGAATGTACGAATTGAAGGAAAGTGAGAGATTTCTTCCTCCTTGCTGCTTCAAAGGAGAATTCTGTGTGCTGCTAAGAAAGGAAGAGATTCAGAGGAACTTCGAGGAGTTTCCTTGGGGAGGAATTAGAGATAAGTCTTATTTACTTGTTGAAGTTTGTATGACTTTACTTTTATATATAAATTTCATGTTTTGTCATATCTTCTCGATGAGTTCTGAGTAGTTTTCTCTGTCTTTCTCCTTGTCTTAAGATTTTATGAAATGGTGATTTGAATTGGTTGTGCCATGAGAATGTTAAAGAAGTTGTGATGATCTTTTCACTTCAAGATTAATTTACTTTCAATCTGGCCAATTGATTTGTTAAAATATGTTAAGTTTTACAACTAAAGTGAATATTACATCCAAGATTTATGGAGGTCAAAGTCTTTGAAAGATGGGTGCAAATAAATAGGGAAATAAAAAATTATCGGGCGTAGAATTAGAGATTTTAGAGTGATAGACTAAAATCCTGAATTCAGTCCTATCAGTGGGGTGCTGAAGTGTAGATGTTAGCCCTCAGGCGAGTGGAATGTGGGAGCTTTGAAGTGAGAGCCGGTATCCTCCCAGTCTAGCCGCAGATTCACTAACCAAGCATAGGATTAGTCGATGATCTTTATACCTCCAAAGGGTAAAGAATAGGTATGTTTTTATTTGACACAATACAATTTGAACTAATTCAAATTATCAATTCACTTAAAATTCTTGACAAGGAGAAGGATGCTTTCTTATATATTGAACTTCACAATAGAAACTTTATTAGTAGAATTAGTTAGTTAAGAGTTTATTAAAATTGCATTTTTATTTCAATTGCCTAATTGTGACAAATATGCAATTTAAACTATATTGTTGTAATTAAGTATTGATTTTTTAAATCTTAGTTCGTAGCCTCTAATATTACTCTCTATGAGATCGATATCCAGGACTCCATTAGAGCCATGTTTTACTTGAGCAATATGTATACTTGCATTGATAAGTGTGACTTTGCAATTATTGAATATTTTATACACATCTTTATCAAATCTATAACCGTTATCAAGTTTTTGGCACTTTTGCACGGGATTTAAATTTTCTAGCAACAATATAAAATTCTTGTATTGTTAAGCATGTATGAAGTCACTGTCAAGTTTTTTGAGTCGTTGCCTGGGGAGTAAAAATTAGATTTAAGAAAAAAATCATAATTAGAGTAATAGACAAATTAGAACTATTATTAAATTTTTACTTGAATTAAAACTTATTTTCATATTTAGATATTTAGTTAACTATTTTTTATTAACTATTTTTTATGTGTACTGATTTAAATTGTATGCGTAAATTTGGACCTAAAAATCTTATACCCTATACTTCGGAATTAGAATGCACAGTTAAGAGAATTAGAAAACTAAGAAAAGAACCTAGAAACCCTAACACAATGGAAAATAATGTGAACAATCAAGGAATAGAAAATGAACATCAACCTAAACCTCTACGAGATTATGCAAATCCTACCGCAGATGAAATTCACTTATATATCCAAAATTCTAATGTAGCTGCTAATTCATTTGAGCTCAAACCTGTTATTATCCAAATGGTACAAAATAATCATTTCAGAGGTACACCAGATGAACATCCTAATTTACACCTCTCTAGTTGTTTAGAACTATGTGCTACCTTTAAATATTACAGAGTTTCAAATGATGTTATTAGACATAGACTTTTTCATTTTTAACTTAGGGATAAGGTTAAGATGTGGTTAAATTTGTTAGCACCTGGATCTATTAGAACATGGGGAGAACTTTCCCAGAAATTTCTATCCAAATGTTTCCCTCCATCCAAAACTGCTAAACTTAGAAATGACATAACATCATTTTGTCAAATTGATGGAGAGTCAATATATGAGGCTTGGGAGAGATTTAAAGTTCTTCTTAGAAAGTGCCCACATCATTCATTACCAGATTGATTGATAATTCAAACTTTTTACGATAGATTGGTGGGATCTCTTAGATCGATTATAAATGATGCGACTGGTGGTTCTTTAATGTCAAAACCTTTTGATGAGGCTTATTCGTTAATAGAAGAGATGGCTACCAAAAATTTTCAATGGCCCTCTGAAAGGGTAAATCCTAAAAGAGTAGCTAGTATCCATGATTCTGATGCAATATCTATTTTATCTTTGCAGATTGCGGCAATATCAAAGAAATTAGATCATTATGGAATGAATTATTCTCCAACACCTACTATGATGGAAGAGAATTCATCTGGGAAATTTGTGGATGTTCAACCTTCTTATGAGACTTTAAATGCTATTAACAATAGACCCAACAATCCTTATTCAAACTATTATAACTCAGGTTGGAAGAATCATCATAACTTTAATTGGAATAACAATTCTTCTACAATTCAACTATGGGCAAACAACCTAATACAATTGGGAAATTCATAAAACCAAGGAAATATTAATTATAGGCCTTCTTATCCTCCAGGATTTAACAATAACACTTAATTTAAGGAAGAGAAGTTTTCCATAGAAAAGCTTGTACTGGACATGGGTCAATAATTACAAAATCAAGGAAATCAATTACAAATTCAAATACACCAGTAACAAAATCAAGGAGCTGTTATCAAGAATTTTAAAAACTAATTGGGAATTTCGCTACTGTGGCATATCGCTACTGTGCTTAGTAACCGAACATTGGAAACTTTTCCTAGTACTGTGGAACTAAATCCTAAATATCAAGGAAAAGAATAGGTAAAAGCGATACAATTACGAAGTAGAAAAGAATTGGAAATAAGAGTGCAGAAAGAAACAAAAACTGAAAAAGAGAAATTGGATACATAAAAAGAAAATAATCATGAATACCCAGATTTAGAATATCAACTTACACTAATGAAAATTACTATGGAGAAATCTCCACCACCATGTCCTCAAAGATTGAAAGAACACAAAAAGGATAAATAATTTTTCAATTTTATAGAAATTCTTAAGATTATAGAAATTCTTAAGAAAGTCTAGAAGCTTTAGAGCAAATGCCCAATTATGTGAAGTTAATGAATGATATTTTGAACAAGAAAAGGAAGTTCACTGATAATGAGACTGTTATACTTAGCGAAGAGTGTAGTGCAATTATTCAGAAAAAGCTTCCTAAAAAATTAAAAGATC
>NW_018165039.1:36586-39133 GCF_001263595.1 Phalaenopsis equestris | reverse complement strand
TGTGCTATCGGTGAAAGATTTTATGGAAGAGCTTTATGTGGCATTAATCTTATGCCTTATCTTATGCCTTTATCAATTTTCAAAAAATTAGGATTAGGAGAAGTCTCACCTACTTCTGTAACAATACAGTTAGCAGACTGTTCAGTTACTTATCTTAAGGGAGTTATAGAAGATGTGTTAGTAAAAGTTGACAAATTTATCTTTCCTGTGGATTTTTTTCCTGTTTGACAAATTTATCTTTCCTGTGGAGATATGGATTTTAGATATGGATGAAGATAAAGAAATACCTATAATTTTAGGGAGACATTTTTTAGCTACTGGAAGAGCTATGATAGATGTTCAAAAGGGAGATATAACTATGAGTGTTAACGATCAAGAAGTGACTTTTAACATTGTGAAATTTATAAAATACCCTACTGTTGAAAGAGATAATGAATGGTTTTGCATGGAAATGAGTGAACATCTAGTGAACGAGCATTTTAAAGATTATTTTGAAGAGACAAAAGATTTTGAAGACAAAGATGAAGTTATTTCAGATGAAATAGAAAATGAAGAATTAGATTATGTTCAGAAAAGATTTGAGATGCTGGATATTACAGGAAATGCTGATAAGATTCTAGTTCCGTCAATTATAAAACCACTTGAACTTGAGTTGAAAATTTTTCCTAACCACTTGAAGTATGTGTTTCTGGGAAATTCATCTACATTACCTATTACTATATCTTCAGAGTGAAAAGATTTGTAAGAGCAAAGGCTTTTGGATAAACTAAAAAGATATAAGAAAGGTTTTGGTTGGACCTTAGTTGATATTAAAGGAATCTGTTATTCGATCTGTATGCACATAATTATACTGGAAGAACAATATAAACCAAGAGCTGATCCACAAAAGAGATTAAACCCAACGATGAAAGAAGTAGTCAAGAAAGAAGTAGTCAAGAAGAATGAAAGAAGTAGTCAAGAAGAAAATTCTGAAATGGTTAGACACTGGAATTATATATCCTTTTTCAGACTATGCTTGGGTAAGTCCAATTCATTGTGTTCCTAAGAAAGGAGGGGTGACTGCTGAAGCACAAGAGAATAATGAATTAATACCTATCAGACAAGTTACTGGGTGGCGTATTTGCATTAATTATGAAAAATTAAACACTACCACTGGGAAAGATTGCTTCTCTTTACAATTTTTAGACCAAATAGTGGATAGACTTATAGACTTGCAATATTTTTATTTTTGGGCACAAATATTTTTATTTTTTAGATGGATATACCGGCTATCATCAAATTGCTATTGCTCCTGAGGATCAAGAAAAGACAACATTTACTAGTCATTTTAGAACTTTTGCTTTTTGAAAAGTGTCTTTGGGATTATGTAATGCACCTGCAACATTCAAGAGATGTATGATGTCTATATTTAGTAAGTTAATTGATGATGGAATAAAATTGTTTATGGATGATTTCTCTGTATTTGGAACATCATTTGATGCATGCTTAAATTATCTTGAAAAAGTTTTGGAGTTATATGAAAGAACTAATTTAGTTCTAAATTGGGAGAAATGTCAAATTATCGTTGTAGGAGGAATTGTGTTAGGGCATAAAATTTTCAGAAAATGGTATGGAAGTAGACCCTGCAAAAATTCAAGTCGTATCTAAATTAACACCTCCTACTAATGTAAGAGAGGTTAGAAGTTTTCTTGGACATGATGATTTTTACAGTTGTTATGTTAAAGACTTTTCAAAAATTACCACAATTCTATGGCAACTTTTAGAAAAGGACAAAAAATTTCAGTTTACTGAAAACTGTTTAAATGCCTTTGAGTTATTAAAAGAAAAACTAATCAAAACCCCTATAATAGTTTCACCTAACTGGGAGAAACCATTCAAACTTATGTGTGATGCCAGTGATTATGCTATTGGAGTTGTTCTTGGACAAAGGTATGATAAGATTTTAATGTTGTATACTATAGTTATATACTACGCTAGTAAACTCTTAGAGATGCTCAAATTAACTACATTGCTACGAAAAAAGAGTTACTGGCTATTGTGTATGCTTTTAATAAATTTAGATCTTATTTAATTGAGACTAAATGTTTTGTGCACACTGATCACTCTGCTAGTAAATATCTGATGCAAAAGAAGGATGTCAAACCAAGGTTAATAAGATGGATACTTTTGATGCAAGAATTTGATTTTGTGGTTATTGATAGAAAAGGAACTGATAATCAAATTGCTGATCATTTGTCAAGATTACAATATCATGAATTATCTGATACCGACAATGAAATTACAAATAGTTTCCCTGATGAACAACTTTATATTATTAATGAGGGGAAAATACCATGGTATGTTGATATTGTAAATTACATTGTAAGTGATATTTTTCCACCTATACTCACATTGCAACAGCTAGTTCAAATATGGAACCAATTTTTGATTAGACACAAGCATATTTTTGGGATGAGCCTTATTCATATAAATAATGTAAGGATCTTATTATGAGAAGATGTGTACTTATTGAAGAAACTGAACTAATTATTCAGAAATGTCATGATT
>NW_018165039.1:16673-36569 GCF_001263595.1 Phalaenopsis equestris | reverse complement strand
TGAATTTGGAGGATTTTGGAGGATATTTTGGAACTAATAAAACTGCTTATAAAATTTTACAAGTTGGATTCTATTGGCATACTCTCTTTAAAGATTTTTATAGATACATAAAAATTGGTGATTAATGCCAACGAGTATGCAATATATCTAGAAGAAATGAAATGCCTCTGAATTTCATGTTAGAAGTTAAGATCTTTGATGTTTAGGGTTTGGATTTCATGGGACCATTTATTCCTTCATCTGGGAACTTATACATATTAGTTACATTAGATTACGTTTCAAAGTGGATTGAAGCACCAACTTTTCCTCGTTGTGATGCTAAAAGTGTTTCAAGATTTTTAATGAAAAACTTTTTCACTAGATACGGAATGCTCGGAGTGATTATCACTGACGGAGTATCCCATTTCAGGAATAAATACATTCAGAGATTGGCAGAAAAGTTTAATGTTATTCATAAAATCTCCACTTCCTATCACCCTCAGACTGTGGGTTAGCTGAAGTTTCTAATAGAGAGATTAAACAAATACTGGAGAAGACTGTAAACCCTAGTAGAGTAGATCTGTCTACTAGACTGGATACTGCATTATGGGCTTACAGGACTGCTTATAAAACTCTTATTGGAATGACTCCTTACAGGCTGATTTCTGGAAAGACTTGTCACTTTCCAGTAGAATTGGAGCATAAAGCATATTTGGTGATTAAATATTTTAATTATAATTTGAAAGATGCTAGTGAGAATAAATTAATTGTTACAACTAAATGAATTGGAAGAATTAAGAAATGAGTCGTATGATAACGACAGAATTTATAAGGAAAAAATAAAGTTATGGCATGATCGGAAGATTAACCAAATGAACTTTGAACTAGAATAAGAAGTTTTGCTTTATAATACAAGGCCGAAGTTATTCCGTGGGAAATTAAAGTCTCGTTAGTTAGGACTTTTTACTGTGACTCGAGTTTATACTTACAGAGCTGTTGAAATTGAAGATCAAATAACTGGGAATAGATTTAAAGTAAATTGATACAGATTAAAGCCGTATTTTGAGGGTAAAAGACAAAATTTTAAAGAGATTTTAATAGTCAGTCAATCTGAATAGTATCTAAATAGGTCAGGCTGACGACGTTAAACCAATTGCTTTATGCGAGTTAACCCATAATTACCTTTATTTTTATTTTTATTGCAATTATAGTGTTTTTGTTTGAAATTATTGTTAGTTTGTGGTAGTATTGAACTCTACTACTCGTATTTACCCTTGAATCATCATAAAAACTAGATCCATAGAGAAAATTGGAACGCATTCGGACCAGAGCAAAACTGTGAAAATTTTGCCTTGGGCGCCGACGACGGGTATTTCCCGAGAGTCCAAACAATTAATTCTCAAGGCTCGCTGATGGTACCATTGACGCCACCGACGACGAGAATGGCGAGAAGACGGTTTCCGAAGATTGAAATGTCAGTTTTTTGGCAATTTTGGGCGACATTTACTCCCTATAAACTTCCAAACTTGGTTCTTAAATTCATATTACCCAAAAACAAATTGAAACTCACCCACATTTATCTCTATGGCTTCCAATTCCACTGAAAACCCTAGATTTTGAGAGTTCAACCGAAGAAAGTTCATTAGTTAGAAAGTTCAATAGTTCCGAGGCATAACGAATCTTCAACAATGTGCTGAGAAAGAGGAGATTAATCAAAGAAAGAGGATTTGTGAATAAAGGATTGAACAATCCTTCGATAGTAATTGAAGAGATGATTGTGCCACGATGATGGAAAGTGTTGTGCTACACTACTGCTATCATAGTCATTCCTGTGGTGAAGGAGTTTTATGCTAATTTGCATGGAATCAACCAGGGAGTCATCTATGTGCAAGGCAAATGGATAACTTTTACTCCTGCATGGATTAATGAGTTATATATGATCGAGAATGTTCTTGTCTGCCATTAGTCCAACTTCATCCCAATAAGAAATCTGATGAATGAGATCTACCAATTTTTGACGGACGCGACTAAAGACTGAGAAATGAAAGAAAATGGGTATGTTAGTTTCTCTGCTACACTTCTAAACCCTGTTTCTAAACACTGGCACTTCTTCATTTCTACAAAACTATTACCGATAATGAGAATCAGTAAAGTTACTAAAAAAAGTGCTATTCTGAATTACTGCATTCAAATGGGATTGCCAATTGATATTGGATCAATAATTGTGAAGTATAGTTTGGGCCTGATCGTTCATGGATTAACTTATGGGCTTGGACATCCTTCAACAATCTTCTTACTCTATAGTTAGTTCCAAGTATCTTATGAGAATTGGGAAAAGGTACTTCTACCTTGGAAGCCCTTGGGCCCATCCCAGAAGTTCCCAACCAATGAAGATGAGGATGATATGACTATTATTACTGATCAATCGTCTCAGAATTCACTCCCTATTCAGCCTCTAATTCCGAACAAGACACTAGTGATCCTGTGCAGAATCAAGAAACTGGAGAAAGAGGTATAAAATTTTATGAATGCAAGTAACAGTATCTCTGTAGAAAGAGGTATAAAATGTTATGAATGCAATTAACAGTATCTCTGTTTTTTTTATCATCGAGACTAGAGGATGAAAGAGCATTTTGATCACTCTAGACATATCAAAGGAAGTTTGATACGATTGATTAGAAAGATGGGATTGATAGAAGAGGAATCTACTGAAGAATTCTCATACCAACCCTTATATAGCCTTTTCGTTCATGTTCAATTGATAGGCGATATCAGAGGAGAAACAAGCACTGAATCGGAGGAGTAGTAGATTTGCTTTACTAGCTATATATCTATGTGTGTGATTTGATTTGAACTTATGTTTTAGCTTTACTTTCAAATTTTCCTTTTAGATCTAAGTATAGTTGAGATTGAGCATTAATATTTGTTTTCAGGGTTTATAGTGTTAACAATAAAATTTGTTGTTCTTCCAATAATTTGGTTTAGAGTTTATACAGGCTTTATATGAAGTTCTCAGACTTACTAAATTATGTAAATGTCATTTTAGGATAAATTTTTGTTAATGTCAAAAAAATTGGTTCTTACTTTATTTCTTACATCCTTGATTTTATGCACGTTTCAAGATTCTTAACTTTGCACATTTAAAATACATTTTTACTTTTCAAATATATTTTAAATGGATCAAGATAACAGACCAACTTGACTTATCATAAAAAGTTCTCTTGAACATATTATCCCAGAAGTTATCTCAAGAAAATTTTTGTTTCATCAACTAGAGGATGTGTTTAACACTTAATTTTTCTAATGCTTACCTGAAGCTTCTTCTTAGTGCATCCAGCTATTCACTTTAAAAATTAGGCATTTTTCCATTCTTCACATTTTTTTTTTAATTTTTTGTATTCTTCTCCACTTTATAATTTCCTTTCTCCCATTTGACTGAGAATTTCTCTATTTTGGTTGAGCACAATTCTTTGCAAGGATTTTAAACGTCAAATTTTCCTCTAATTGATGATTTCTAAACTTTTCTTCACGTAAAGCTTAATGTTCAATTGAATTGTACCAGAAATCAATTAAACAGTTTTAAAATATTGTTGATTAGTTGAAAACATTTTATGTACACACTCTCATTTATTTTATGATCTTCCTATACTCTGGTGAGTACTTTGTTTAAAGTAAAATGTTGTGGTTATTTAAAAGTAACATTTTTTATAATGAGCATTTACAATTAAACACATTGTTAAAACCCTTTACATGACCTATATATTTCAAATATAATTGCATTTCTACAGCATAACATATGAAGTAAAAAATAAAATTTAATGGGCTTCATCCACATGATAGCATACTATATTACCACAATCTAGAAATGCCAATAATACACCACTAATAAGATATAGAATACATATTACTACATATTCTAGAAATAGAAATAATAAATCAACTTAAGAAAATGTGCAGTCCAAAAATATAAGTAAAGTACAATCAACGTAATGCTAAGAGAAAGAAATGGAATCATCTATCAAGCTCTCTCTAATCACCATTGTCTTACTCTCCCATCTACAAATTGTTAATGATGTTGAGGTCAAATAGTGGTTGTGACGTGTTGCATCATTTTTGGTGAGGTATAAATTTCTTTTCTATAGAAGCTTAGGATCTAACCCTAACACTTCCCGATCGACTATCTTAGAAGCTTAGTGATGGAGCATATCTCCCTTAAAAATTCTAAACACTTCCTTATTCTTCCAGGAGTTTCACATGTCTGGCTCTAACCTCTAGGACTTAGATAGTTGGAACCAACATTGGCAAGGTCAGAGAGAACTCCCATAGGATTGTCAGGCTGTCGGAGTAGCCCTGAGTGGCTTGGATGTGGCAGGCTTACACAAAAACTTGAACCTATCAGAATTCCCTCACATCTCTAAACCTTAAAATCATTTAGATTTGACCTTTTTCCCCACTCTTTTGAAAACTCATGCAGGGGGTCCCCAATCCCTTAGCCTTTAGCTTGAGCATGGTACAATTTTTTGGGGGTCCTATGGAAGTTCTTGGTCACCGAAATTGGAATCCCGTCGCCTTCTTTAGATATATATATATATATATATATATATATCTCATATCTTTCATAGTTTAAATGAAAGTACGCCACACCACAATTTATGTATCCATCTCAAAATATAGATACATGGCTTGATAGTGAGGCTCAATCAAATAAACTAATAAATGTATGACATTCGTTTGGTCTACAAAATCATTTTATTATAGGCCAACAAGTTCCCCTATTTATTATAAAAAATTAAATGGGGTTATATTAAGCTTGGTTCGGAAAAGCATCCTATAAGGGCAAGCCCCTATAGTTAATTACATCTTAGGTAACCGAAGTCACTTAAGAAAACTCTCAATACAAATCAAGGAATATTATCTTTAAGAAGTTCAAAGGATAAGACTTTTCAACGAGATAAGAAAAAGAGGTGTGAAATGGGAATGACTCAAGTTTGGAACATTTTATTTTTAGAATCCAAAGGAAGAAGAATCCAAAGGAATTAGAATCCAAAGGAAGAAGAACTAGGGGATGTAACAGATCCTGAGGAGAACCTCAGTGACTTTCCAAGCTATCCTATCATTTGGCTTTAATTCAAAGGAGAGTGTTTCATCATGCCAATTTTATTATTTAGGGCTTACATTCATTTGAAACACTCACACAAATAGCCAGGAAGCTATGATTATTTAGGTCGTACCGAATAACAACCTTAGAATCCTAAAATAGGTTTGGGCTTAATATGTATAGCAAAGCCATACAAAGGCCTAAAAACAGATTGAGGATTTATGTCGCACTAAGCAGACAACCTCGTAGTTCTTTGTCTTGTTGTTTCATTCTGAGGAATAGTTTAGCTAGTGTAGACATGACTTACTATTGAAGATGGTCGTGCTGCCTTTTCTAAGTTTATTTAAATATTATTGGGGGGGGAGTTAAAGTTGATTAGTGCGACACCAGTTAGGATTACACGGTTCTCTCGTTCCAGTATGAAACACGTACGAGATTTGTACATGCAAATATTTATGAAGTTGACACAACTTAACGATACCCAAAACTCGATGCAGGAAGATTTATAATAAATATGAAATATAATCCTAACAAAACACTTTTAATAAATATAATTTATCCTTTAAAATTGATTTTAAGCTGCTAAATCTCTCTTAAATATTAATGCAAGTATTTGTATCGTTCAAGTAATAAAGGGCTATAATGGAGTCCTAGATATTGATCCCATAGGGAAGTTGGAAAATCCTAAAGTAAATTATGGAAAAAATTTTATAATAAAAAAATAAAAAATAAAAGTAAAGGGTAAATTTTGAAAATTCACTACTCAAGTGAATGTTAATTACAATGCAGATGTAAGATTATAGAAATTAAACTAAATTAAATACTAAACTTTTTTTAAAGTGCAATATCACCAAAAATAAGCATAAAATAATTTCTTAAAATAGTATATTATTTTGGTTTATCAAAATCCCCCAAACTTAAATATTACTTGTCCTCAAGTGACACTTTTATTACATAAAAGCATATGGCTTAGGATAGAGATTAACTTATAACTTCTATACTTTAGTTTAATAAATAGAATAGTAAAATTTAAGAAAAAACCTTTAATAACTTAGATTCTAGTTCTAAGTCTAGGAATACTTAACAATCAAATTGAAGATATTTGAATCTCTATTCATTTCAAGAAGAATTGCAATTCTTCATATTAAGGACATTTATTACATTCATATGAGAAGAACTTCATGTAAACTTTACTAGGAATGCTTCTAATACTCAAATATAAGTTTAGAAAATGTAATAAAGCTCCTTCCTTAAGTTTATTCACGTGAACCCAATTTTTTATCTTAAGTTGATTCAAGTGAAGCCAATTTTTTATTAGGCTTCTCCTCACTTATTTTTCTTTTTTTTTTTTCTTTTCGTCCTTTTTTTTTCTTTTCTTTTTTTCTCTTTTCAATCCTTTCTTTTCTTTTCTTTTTTCAAGCAAGGATTACTATATCTGGATAGCCTTTAATGATTTTGAACTTCATTATCCTCTTCTTAAAGTCAAAACTCTATACCTTTCTTTACTTTATAAATTCATATTAGTTTATGATTTTTCATAAAGCCTCTTTCCTTTCTTCTTATATGAAACTCTAAAATTCATAACACTTTAGAAAAATAATTTCCTTTACCTTAAATAGAAAAACATAGGCTTATCCTATCATACCAAATATCTTCGACTTTAAAATTGACCATCATTATTAAAAACTCTTTCACTGAAGTTACCATAACACTTATAAAGAGTAATACAGTTATTTAAAGTTAAATCTTAATAACCCAGGCCATGCTAAATTAATTTTTAAAAATATAGTTACCGAAGGACAAATAAAACTTAAATTACTACATTTTAAAATAAATTTTTCTTTCCCTCAAACTTAAGTTTTTGAATGAATTTTAAAATATTTTTAATAAAAAATTTAACAGTTGAAAGAAAATAGTAATTGCACGAGAAAAAAACTTACCTGTAGAGGATTTCTGACTATAAAACTGAGCTTTAGTATATTGTAGGTACTAACTGTAAAACTACATATACACAAAACTGAAAATACAAGAAATGCAGACAAAGTGAAAGTCTACAATTACTATTATAGAGTTCACAACACAAATTAAAAAGTTTTTTACTATAATAAGTTTCAAATAAAAGTACATCCCAATACAAACACAAACAACAAACAGAGATCAATACAACTAAACAGGACTCTTAAAACATCAATCATTATCTCCATCCTCTTTGTCACCTAATTTTTCTTCTTCTTCTTCTTCTTCATCATTAATGGGAGTATAGGGAGTGAAACTAGGGCAAGTAAGAAAGTCCACATTCGGTTCACCCCTAAGGTGTCTTACCATGGCATTTTCAAAACCAATATCATGATGAAGCTCCTTTGCTAATATTCATCATTATATGTATTCCTTGCTCCTATCTCTACCAACTGAGTTTGAATTTTTATTATATCCATCTGTTGAATCATCAATTGATCCATAATACTTCAAGTGATACAGATCAGAAGTAGATGCCCCTGCAGCAGATGTAGAAAGCCTATCCCTTCTTCCACTTCTAGACTCAACAAATGATTTTACTCTCTAAATTATGTCTCCCGATTGAATTTTGCGGCTGCAATCTTTCTTCATTTCTATGGGATTCTACTCTTGATTGTTCACATAGACTGAAAATTAAGGTATGTGATCCCGAGTGAAATGGAATATAGTTGTGTAAAATATTTAAAGTTGACTCTGCTATGCAAGGGTGCCAAAAGCTTGATGCAATCTTTTAGAAATTAGGAATTTAAGCAATTATTGTTGGGATTCTATGCAATAATACATATTATTATTTTGTAATAAAATGTTGGGATTCTATGCAATAATACATATTATTATTTAGTAATAAAAGACTTTCTATTTAAGCCCTAAGTATCGATCCCACGGCGAATGTTTAAATTTGAAATGACAAATTAACTAGTAAATTCAAAGAAATCAAACAAAATTGCAATCACTAGTTTTGAATGTGTAAGATGCTTACAAAACTACATTATTTAACTTGTAGCAAAATGGAAATGCAAAGTTTAAACAATAACCACTAAATGGTTTTAAGATTATTAATTTAACATGGCGTGGGATATTGGGTAAAATTGAAATGCAAAGTTTATGTGATGAAGATTTCTTTTGTGAAAAAGCATCTTTCCCACTACAAAGAGATTTTAGTTAAAATGAGATGAGATAAATGGTTTTAAGATGTGTTGTGCCAGATAAGTGCAGATTTAATTCTTTACCCTGATATAGTGTTATCAAAAATCATTGTCTAATCCCAGGTTTAGTCCCCAAATCCATGGCTAGGCTAGGAGGATACTGGCTCCCACTCCAAAGCTCCCACTTCCCTTTACTGGAAGGCTAACTTTCACTTTAGTTCTTAAGCACTAAGACCGAAGTGGGGATTTTAGTCTGTCACCCTAAAATCTCCAAATCTACACACAATAATAATTATGTCCTTATTTATTTACACTTAGTTCCATGAAGGAAATCCTCTTTCATGGAATCAAATGTGATCCACACTCTATTGTAGAACTCATACTCTATTTCCTGGATCATATGTTTCACAAAAAATTTTAATAATTTAATTGGCCAGATCGAAAAGTAAATTAAGTTCAGAGTTGAAAAATCATCACAATTTTATTTATATTTTAACATTGGCTCATCCACGTTATCTCTTCATTTCACCATATCTCAGAGTAGGGAGAAAGATAAAGGAAACTACTTTGACTTCATGAGAAAGTTATATATAAAAGAAATTTCATACAACAATAATAAACAAACAACACTTATTTGAAACTCTTTCTCAAAGAAAATTTTTTGTAGCCTTTCCTAGGAAATGTAGGAAGAAGAAATCTCTCACTTTTCTTCTTCTTCAACACTCTTAAAGAAAGATTCACACTTAATATGAACATAAAAACTCTAAATTCTTAAAGAAAAATTAGTAATAGAGTCCAAAATGATGGTGGAATAAGGATTGAAAAGTGTATGGTATGTAAGGGAATGAATGGTGGTGAGGAATGGCAACTTTAGATAAAATTACATCAGGACCATTTGTTATTTTACATTTTTATAGTTATATAGTGTCCATTTTTATAGTTATATAGTTAACTCAGATCTTTCTTTCATCAAATTCGGTTACATGATGAAGTTATAGGATATGTGTGAGAAACTTTGAGTTCTTGCACAGTGTGGTTGGGCTCTTCCTGAGCCACATACAGTGTCTCCTGATGGATTCTACCTCTTTGGAGGCTTCTCTGGTTCTGACTACTTAGTTCTTGCACGTGGGACGTGTCCGCCCCGTGCAGGAAGTGGCCTTGTGATTCCTTATCTTGATTGGATATCTTTGGAGATCAGTTTTGCTTCTTTTCCTGATATTGATTGAGATTAGGATAATGAGACCATTATATCGCCATCAGACATAAGACTGATGGATCCTGCCATAATGTACTCTTACCTATTCTATTGCACCGGCAACCGAAGTCGAACCTACATATGACGATCTTCATGCGTGAAGGGAGGAAATAAAGGGCGGTAGATGATAATGAGAAAGGGCGCCGCGTCTGGACGGGCGGTCTTGATCGAGTCAAGCCAAAGACGCCCCAAGACAAGGTACAATTGTAGGGAATGGGACATGATCAATAGAACCTGGTTGTATCCGGGCTGGCATAGTGGCACCCATGCCTAAACAGTTCCGAAGAGGTTCACAGTTCCGAAGAGGTTCGATCATGCTGGAGGGAGCATCCCACTTAGTGATAGGTCCGCTAGTTCACGCAAATCTGAAGAAGTTATCATGGACGAGCCACATGCAGGGAAACTTGCACGTGTGGTTCTGGCCGGGCTTTCCTTCGGTATCTAATAACCTTGCTTCTGCTCGCCGCTGGCGCACCTCTCCTAACTATTGCCCATTTCTTCTGGAATCATTTTTTTAGGAAGGACAATTTGACATATTTCTGCCAAATCCTTCCATTATTAAGTACGGCTGGTACGATTTCTATGTGTTTCGATTTTTCCGAACAATTTGATGCTTCTGAATCCATTGTATTAATTCCACTTCCGACTAGCAGTATGCTCTTAATGATCTCGGCTCATGATTCAATTGCCATGTATTTAGCTTTTGAGCCTCAAAGTGCTGTCAAATTTTGGCCCCAAATAGATTATAGAGTCGGTTCTCTAATATTTACATCCAAAAACTCTTCAAAAAGCATCCAAAATCGTTGAATCATCTAAAAATGGGGTATGAACCGACACTGGTGCCATCGGCGCCCATTCTCGCACTGTCAGTTCAAGTGCTTCGTAATTTAACTCCCTCTTCTATATCAAATGACACAGTTCGCACCCAGTCTGGCATCGTCTGCGCTGAACAAATTTTAAACTTCTCCATTTTTGCTCCAAATTTCATCATTTTTGCTTCATTTTTGCTCAAAGTTCTAAAATTCAACAACCTATAAGAAAACATTAAAAATACCTTCCATTAAAGTGCAATATCACCGAAAATGAGTATAAAATATGGGTCTAAAAATTCATATATTTTTGGTGAATCAGCAGGGCATCCCAATCGTCCAATTATAGAACTACCAGCAATACTTCAAGCATGTTGAACTATAAGTGCACCCACATTTATTGCCTTCACGTTCTAAATGCAATAGTTTAGTACAGCTCTATCTTTAGTAACATCGGCCGAAAGATTTATTGGTAATAGTTTGGCAAAAATGAAGCGGTGCAATATTTTAGACTGAATAGTCAACATAGAAGCAGGTACATTAACTATCTTGTTATTCTTAATCCTCCATTCCCCTCTTCTATCAGTCAAAAATGCAATCACTTCCTCTAGTGATGAATCAGTCATCACAAATGCAACATATTCATCAAAGAATACACCCCTGAAACCATAAAAAGTATTAATTCGATCAGTAGTAAATTCAACTTGTTTATCTCTAACTAGTATGTGATATTCATTAGTGAATCTAAGGTTTGCATAAAACTCTCAAACCATCGGGACAATTGCTACGGTTGTGAAGTAGTAGAATCTTTCCCAATTTCTGCAAAGAATCAATCTTTTGACCTCACCACTCAGTTTGCAAATGCCCGCTCATGGATCATTCTCTTAGTCTCCATTTGAGTATTGTAACTATGTTGAGCATTGAAACTAACAATTCTTTGTATGTCAAAGTCCTTGAATGTTCTTCCTCTCTTAACTCGGGGAGCCATTTGAAATTTCTACGAAAATCCAAATATAGTTCAAATAAATTATTAAATCAAAAACCTAACTCCTCAAGCAAGGTTATTTGGTAAGAAACTTTTCACCATGAGTTTTCTTCAACTATTTTCATCATAAATTCCAATCTTTCGATTCTCAAAATCTATGGTGATAATCAAAATTTTCTAAGCTAAAGTGAAGCTCTTACCAAGAAAAGATGAAATCTATAGATTTTAGCCTTTGAATCCTTCTCTTTCACCGGCAATGTGATGCCCTAGACCAAGGCCTTCGGCACGAAGATCACTGAAGTAGAAAAATGGAGTTTGTCTATTTGATTTTCTAGTTTTCAAGGCAATATAGCCAAGGCTTTGTAAGTTGGCACATCGTGTGTCTGAGCTCAAATTTTCTAGATTTTGGTTTTTGTAGAAATCTGCTTTGTACTGCTTTACGTCAACCTTTATTTGGCTTAAATAAACCTTTCTAAGAACATATAAACATCACACTAACAACATATAGTCACAAATAATACAAAACTCACATTTATATATAAAATTCGTTCTATTACAAACTAACATCTTTCAAGCCAACAAACATCAAATTCAGTGTTCTACAGCTAACCAACTTCCTAACACTGAAATCTAAACATTAAAATTCAAAACATAAACATAGCTAATGTTCGTTAAGAAAAAAAATGCAATCCAACACAATAAGCTAAGAAAAACAGTACTACACAAAACATTCCATACATAAATCAAAATCAAACATCATCTTCACTATCTTTCTCCTAGATATCTTCCATCGATTGGTACTACACGTATAGATTGTAGAAGGGTTGAAATAAAAATTTATCAGTTAAACTTTCCTCCTCAATCCAAGCATGTTTCTTGAACATACTTACCAATCCATCTTCAATACACCCTGCATGTTAAAAATTTTCCTTTAATCTCCAATCTAGATGATCCAGCATTTCAGTAATATTCCGAATCACGTGCATGAGATTCTGCACAACTTTTTCTATCTTCTTGATCCTTTTTGAAGGTGAACTCAAGTTATAGTAGGGTTGAACAGGGGATGAATTGTTAGATCCTTGATCCATTAGTACATTCTTTTCATTTTCATCTCTCATTCCAATACAATTGCAATGGACTTATCTATTCATCTGCTTCCAAGGAAGTAACACCTTTTCCTAACTTTCATAAGGTAATTGAACTTAAATACAAAGTAAGAAAATAGTGGATGGATTCCCCATGAGAGTTGGAAATCCATTCACAATCAAACCCAAAATTGACATCACAATAATAACTCCAACATCAATAGGTCTTTCAATTTGAATGCAATAATTTATAATGACACTCTCCTTAGTTACCTTACTAATTTTCATGGTAGGCTGCAACTTCAATGCATTAAAGAAGTGTCAGGCTTTTAAAATTGGATTTAAAAATGATAAAGGAAAACTTACAATTCCATCCTCTCTGGTTTCCTGATTAGCATCTCATCTATAAGGTCGCGGTAGAGTTCATTTATATTCTCTCTTGTAGGGGTAAAGTTTGGACAATAGAATATAAGCACATTTTCAATCCTAAACATCTCATTTATTTTTGAAGGAGTGAATTGCAAAAACCTACCATGCATGTAAATTATTCCTTGGTTGATCCTATGAAGATTTGCATAAAATTATTTTATTACGTGAACAACAACCGTAGCAGTAGTGTAGGAAAGTACTTCCCAACGCTTATGCGCAATAGTCTCTTCTACTCGAGTGTTTGGTGTATTGAATTCTTGATTTTCAAATCCCCTTACCTTGAGAAGCCTCGTCTTTACTAGAACTCGATCATGTAATTTCTGTGCATCAAAACTGACCAACTTTCTCTAGTTGAAAATTCCAAATCTAGCAATGTTTCTAGAGTAGGAAGCCATAAGTATTGAAAAATGGTAACTCTTCCCCCATTCCTCCCCCCCCCCTAAAATATGGTTTACAGTCTATTTTTAGGAATTATATGGAGAAGAAACTGCCAAAAACTATTTTATGACACATTTTAAACATTTTTGGACCTGCAACACATTATGCGCCAGCTCACTAGAAAGTGGCACATCATGCACTAGTTCTAGAATTTTTTCCATTTGGATTTCGATCCAACAAATTCTCAATTTTTCCATAAAACTAAGCAAATAAAGATGTTTCTAAAAATTTTATCGAAAACATAGACTACATAACGACATAGACATAAATATATGTAAAATATCTTGAATTAAAAAAAACTAATAAACTAGCTAAACAACGAAACAAATGGGTTGCCTCGCATAAAGCGCTTTGTTTAATGTCGTCAGCCCAAAATTCGCAGAACATTATTGTTTCTATAAATGCTGGTCTTTGACCATCAAAATATGATCTCAATCTAGGCCCACTCACTTTAAATGTTATTCCACTCTTGGGGACTTCAATATTAACTGCCCCATAGGAATAGACTTTTATATCTCTAAATGACACTTTCCACCTATACTTCAATTTTTCAGGAAATAATTTCAATTTTTTATTGTATAATAAAACTTCCTATCCAGGTTCACCGATCATGCCTCCTTTCATCTTTTCCTTATAAATCCTTGCATTATTGTAAGATTCATTTCTGATTTCCTCAAGCTCATTCAATTGCAACAATATTTTATCACCAGCTTCTTTCAAATTGAAATTGAACTCTTTTATAGCCCAATAAGCTTTATGCTTCAATTCAACTGGCAAGTGACAATTCTTCCCAAAAATTAATCTATTAGGAGACATTTTTATAGGTGACTTATAGGTTATTTCATATGCCTATAATGCAGTATCTAATCTAGTAGACCAATCCATTTTTCTAGGATTAACAATCTGTTCCAAAATTCTATCAATTTCATGATTAGATATTTCTACTAAATTACAAGTTTGGAGAAGATAAGTTGTTGCAACTTTACACACAATATTATATTTTTCCACCAATCTTGCAATTGTTGCATTTCTAAAATGAGATCCTCCATTAGTAATGATTACTCTCAGCATTTCATACCTTGTAAAAATATTTTAAATTTAAAACCTTGAAATACTATGAGAATCACATTGAGGTAAAGCGATTGCTTCAATCCATTTTGAAATGCAGTCCACTATAATCAATATGTATAATTTTCGAATGAGGGTATAAATGGTCCCATGAAATCTAATCTCCATGCATAAAAAATTTCAATTTCCAAATTAAAATTTAGAGGCATTTTATTTCTTCTTGAAATATTACCTACTCTCTGACATCGATCACATGTTTTTATATAAATATTAACATCTCTAAAAAGAGTAAGCCAATAAAATCCAGATTGCAAAATTTTATGAACAGTTATTTCATTTCCAAAATGACCTCCAAATTCAGATTTAGTAATTTTTGAAAAATCTTTAATGTATATCCTATAAAATCTAGCATGCCCTAAAAAGCTCCTAACTCCTCTTACTGTGCTAGGTGCAGGTAGGTTTGATATAACCTGCATTTTTGCAAAATCTACTTCCATGCCTTTTTCTAAAATTTCATGTCCAAGCATAATTCCTCATGCAATCATAAATTAACATTTTTCTAAATTCAATACGTGATTAGTCTTTTCACAACATTCCAAAATTTTTCAAAATGGTTTAGACATATTTTGAATGAAGTTAAAAATACAGAAAAATCATCCATAAGGACTTTAATCCCTTTTTCAATCAATTCACTATAAATTTACATCATCCAACTTGAAAACAAAAATATTTATGCCCAACTAATCTATCCAACATCTGGTACAAAAAGGGTAAAGGAAAATAATCCTTTAAAATAATCCTTTCTAGTGGCAGAATTTAATTTTCAATAATCTATGCAGAATTCTCATTTGTTACTACGGTCACATCTCCTTTCTTTGGAGCACAGTGAATTGGACTAACCCAAGCACTATTTGAAATAAGATATATTTTTCCAGCATCTTAAAATTTCTTTCTTTACTACTTTACTACTTCTTTCATCATAGTATTTAATCTCCGTTGAGGGTCAACTCTTGGTTCATTTTGATTTTTTAATAAGATTCTATGCATACAAATTGAAGGACTGGTTCTCTTAATATCATCTTATGTCCATCCAAAGGCTTTTTTATATCTTTTTATTATTTTCAATAACTGTTGTCTAGCATATTAGTTAATTATGAGGATATTATAACAGGTAATATAGCTCAATCTCATAAAAATGCATACTTAAAATGTGTAGGAAGCGTTTCAGTTCTAGTTCGGGGGGTTTCTCAATAGATGAAACCAAATTCTTGTTATTTTCTATAGGATCCAAAATTATTAATCTTTTCTGAACATAAACCATATCTTTTCTTACTAACTTCCAAAGATTCATCTTGATATTCCTTGTATTCCTTTTTAAATTCCCTTTGAAAAGTTTTCTTGAAATATTCATGGCTTAATCATTCATTAATATCCATTTTGAAGCATTCAATCTCTTGTTCTTTTGCTGGGTAACTCATTGATTCTGCAATATTAACCTCCTGCTCACTAACTCTCATAGTTAGTTCTCCTTTCTACGCATTTATCAAAGCTCATCAGTGGCTAGGAATGGTCTTCCTAAAAATGATAGGAATTTATTTATCTTCCTCCATATCTAATACAATAAAATCCACAAGAAAGATAAACTTATATACTTTTACGAAAACATCTTTTATAACACCTTTAGGATATGTAATCGAACGATCAACTAACTGCAGAGTTATTGTTGTAGGTGAAATATCTCATAAGCCCAACCTTCTGACAATTGATAACGACATAAGATTAATATTAACTCCTAAATAACATAAATCTTTTCCATAAAATTGTTCACAAATAGCACAAGGAATTGCAAATCTTCCAATATGTTTATATTTTTCAGGAAGCATTTTCTGAATTATAGCATTACACTCTTCGCTGAGTGCAACAGTCTCATTTTCTACAAACTTCATTTTTTTTTCAAGTATATCCTTCATGAACTTAACATAGCTTGCATTAGTTCCAAAGCTTCAACAAATGGAATGTTTATCGTTAATATTCTAAAAATTTTCAAAAAATTATAAAATTGATTACCTCTATGTTTTTGTTTCAGTCTTTGAAGAAATAGAGGTGGTGATCTTTCTACAGTGATTTGCATTTGCTTAATAGGATTTTTTTCTTCAAAATGAAAATCTTCACCAGCTTTTTCATTTTTCACCTCATCTTTTTCAACTTTAACTTCTATTTGAACTCTGTTTTCAAATTCTTTTCCACTTAAATTTGGATGACTCTTCCAAAAAGGATTATAATAATTGGCATAATGATTATTATAATGATTGTTTATTGCAATTGTTTATTGCATTTAAAGTATGCATTTAAAGTATCATAAGAAGATTAAGATTCTATCATTTGTCTCAATGAGTTCTCCTCAACCACAGGTACTGTCTGAGAATAATTCATTCTATATTGGTTTATCTTCTTTGATATAGTAGCTATTTGTTCACCTAAAATAGATATTGCATTAAAATCATGTATACTAGCTACTCTCTTTGGATTTACCCTTTGAGACGACCATTGAAATTTATTAGTAGACATCTTTTTAATTAATGAATATGCTTCATTGACGATTTTGTCATTAATGATCCATCAGCAGCAGCGTCAACTATCGAACTAAGAGATCCAATTAGCCCATTATAAAAAGTATGAATTATTAGCCAATCTGGCAATGCATGGTCTGGACACTTTCTAAGTAGATCTTTAAATCTTTCCCAGGTTTCATAAATTGATTCCCCTTCAAAGTGACAAAAAGATGTGATATCATTCTAAGCTTAGCAGCTAAGCTTAGCAGTTATTGAAGGTGGGAAATATTTAGATAAGAATTTTAGTGATAAATTTCCCCATGTTATGATAGATCAAGGTGCTAACGAGTTCAACCACTTCTTAGCTTTATCCATTAGTGAAAGAGGAAAAAGTCTAAGTCTGAAGACATCATTTGACACTACATCATATTTAAATGTATCACACAATTCTAAAAAACTAGCAAGGAGTAAATTAGGATCTTCAGTAGGTGTTCCTCGAAACTAATTGTTTTGTACCATCTGAATAATATCAGATTTAAGTTCAAATGAATTGGTAACTACAGTAGGAGTTTTAATACTCAAATAAATTTCATCTACTCTAGGATTTGCATAATCTCTTAAAGGTCCTGATGATGTTCATTTTCTTTCCAATTATTATTTAAATAGCAAGCCATTTTGCTAAATCAACCTTTCTCTTTTTATTATTTTCAAATTTTTCCAACAATTCTTTCTAACTCAGATTCGTAAGGTAGTAAATTTTCAGTTCTTACACTACACATAAACAATATAAAGCAAGTAATTTAAAAATATGTAAACACACTAAAATAAGAAAATATTCAAATTAAACTACAAACACACTCTTTTTATTAGTTTTTAAAATAAAATAAAGTAAAATACTAATATTTTTTCTTATATCTCCGGCAACAGCTCCAAAAACTTGACACGTTGACTTGTATATGCAAATATTTATGAAGTTGACATCACTTAACTACACCAAAAACTTGATGTAGGTAGATTTGTAATAAATATGTAATATAATCCTAACAAAACACTTTTTATAAATCTAATTTATCCTTCCAAACTCTTTTTAAACTATCAAATATCTATTAAATATCAACGCAAGTATACGTATCATTCAAGTAATAAAGGGCTTTAATGGAGTTCCAGATATCGATCCCACAACAAAGTAGGAAAATCCTAATGTAAAATATGGAAATTATTTTATAATAAAAAATTAAAAATCAAAGTAAAGTGAAAAATTTAAAAATTAACTACTTAGGTGAAAGCTAATTACATTGCAAATGTAAGATTACAGAAATTAAACTAAAATAAATACTAAACTTTCAAAAGTAACATTGTGAAAGTTAAACAAAGTTTTTGTAGTGATGGAAGTTCAAATTTAAGAAAGCATCCTTTCCCTTTACTATGAGTATATGTTTTGTGAAGAAATTGAAATCATTTGAAAATATATAGAAAACTATTTTGTGCAAATAGGAGCAATCTTATTATTTACCCTCTTCCGAGTCCTATATTGAACATTGACCAATCTAGTGTTTGCTCCCTAATTCCCCCTTAATTCTGTGGTTGGGCGGGGAGAACACCGGCTGCCACTCCAGAGCTCCCACTATTCCCTCTCATAAAGGCTAAAAATCTCGCATTAGTTTCCAATCAACTGAACCAAATTGGGGGTTTTAATCTGTCACCTTAAAATCTTTAATTCTGCTTCTAACAAAAGTATATTTCCCTATTTATTTGCACCCGATCCCATGGATGACATACCTTTCCATAATATCTAGTGTGATTCTCCCTATATTGTAGAAATCTTATCTCATTTAAGAACATATGTCCCCCAACAAGTTCTAAGTTTGAAAAGTAAATGAAGATCAGAGTTCAAACCATCACAAACTGTTATCTCTTAAAATTGTAGAAAGCAAAATCTATTCTGCAAAAAACCATATCTTCAACCCTGACGGAGGCAATTTTTACTCTATTCTAAACTACTTCTGGGTTTGTTGACTTAGGAGTTTATATTGGTTTTGTTGATCTTGTAGGTAAACGCCAATACACGCGGTGTGCTTGCCTTGCACAACACACCTATTGGGGGTTCATTTTTTTACCTCACTTTTGGTTGAGGTTTACTTTTTCTGCTTTAATAGCCTAAGGTCTAGCCATAGGACTTTCCTATTGACTATTCCTAACAAACTAGAAAAGGAACCATCACCATTAGAAATTCCAAACTCTTCTCCACCGAACTTGAAATTCCACATATTGGCCCTAACCTCCAACACTTAGTAGGTGGGATCATTATGGGGGAACTCAAGATGAGTCACCCTTAGGACTACTGGACCTTAGGGTTGACCCTAGGTGTTGGTCTAAGGCTTAAGGTACATATTTGCACTCACAATCACTCACAGTCCTAAACCTAAATTTCTAGGCTTTGGTCCCTTGATACTTTTGGGAGACTCATGTAGGTGGTCCCCCAAACCCACTAGCCTTAGGCTAGGGTTTAGCTAAGACCACTACATAGAAGACCCAAAATGGGGATTCCAGTGGTCCATGGCTTATTGATGGTGGTTGGTACTCCAACTCTACCAAAATACCCGAATACCCGACCTAGCCTTTTGCCCCTAAACTCCGCCAAATTACCTATATACCCTTGGGACCCCAAATTTGGCTAAAATTCCCAAATTTACCCTAAATACCCATGTTGGTTCAGAAATCATTTCAAACACATTGGAAACACCCAAACTACCCAAAATCATCAAAATTTGTCAAATTACCAAAATACTCCTCCTTCCCCCAAAATTCCAAAAAATTTAAAAAAACCCAAAAATTCCCAAAACCTCCCAAATAATCCCAATTTCATTTTCCTCAACTACTACATGACCTAATTTGGCCAACTTTGACCAAAACCCCAAAATTGCCATTTAAAGGCCCATATTTTCCCCAAATCACCTCAAATGTTTATCAAATTGGTCTCAATTTACCCCAATTTTAATTATAAACTCAAATTCACTCTTCATATGACCAATATAAA
>NW_018165039.1:10691-16072 GCF_001263595.1 Phalaenopsis equestris | reverse complement strand
TTTTGGGAGACTCATGTAGGTGGTCCCCTAAACCCATTAGACCTACGCTAGGGTTTAGCTAAAACCACTACATAGAGGACCCAAAATGGGGTTTCTATTAGTCCATGGCTTATTAATGGTGGTTGGTACTCCAACTCTACCAAGATACCCAAACTAGCCTTTTGCCCTTAAACTCCCCCAAATTACCTATATACCCCTGGGACCCCAAATTTGGCTAAATTCCCAAATTTACCCTAAATACCCATGTTGGTTCAGAAATCATTTCAAACACATTGGAAACACCCAAACTACCCAAAATCATCAAAATTTGTCAAATTACCAAAATACTCCTCCTTCCCCCAAAATTCCAAAAAATTTAAAAAAACCCAAAAATTCCCAAAACCTCCCAAATAATCCCAATTTCATTTTCCTCAACTACTACATGACCTAATTTGGCCAACTTTGACCAAAACCCCAAAATTGCCATTTAAAGGCCCATATTTTCCCCAAATCACCTCAAATGTTTATCAAATTGGTCTCAATTTACCCCAATTTTAATTATAAACTCAAATTCACTCTTCATATGACAAATACAAACAAAATCCTAGCCCAATTTGTCCATAATTTGAACCCGATTTTGATTTAGATCAAAATCACAATTTTTTCCCCATGACTTGGTTCCACCAAATTAAACCCATGGCCAACTCAACTTGCCACAATTAGTGTTGAAAAACCTTCAAAATATTCCCATACATCAAACTTGACCTTCAAGTGTCCTTGGTGAAGCCTCAATTTTGTTTGATTTCAACCTAAGTTCAAAAAGCCCCAAACTTGCCCCATATTGGCCATGTCTCAAAATCTCACCAAATTGATGGCCTTAGCCCCAAAATTTCCACTCTATCCCTTCATGAAAAATCTTCACAACATCACCCATGATCATTTGAACAATTCAATTTGGACTTAGCCCAAGGCTAGCCCAACATAGACCCATGTCTAGCCCAACATGCCCAAATTGACAAAATTACAAAAATCCTTCAAATTGACTCACTAATTGAACTCAAAATCACTTCAGCCCTTCGCCAAAAATCTTCATAATAATCATTTACACAATTTTGATCAAGTAATTGGGTCAATTGACATGGCTAGCCTAGCCCAAACCCAAGCTTTGATCACTTGAACCCACATTGAACCCATGCACTAAAGATGACCTAACTACCCCAATGCCACCAAATTAATGACTCCACAACCATTAGTTGGCCCCTAGTGGCCAGCCTAAAACTCTTAAAACCACCTAAACTAAGCCATGGACCAAAGGTCCCCTAAATTAAGGGATATGTTTTCCATATTTTCTTAGGCTTAAGATATTTTTGCCAAAACTAAACCTCATCCCATTAAATTTCTGTGGCATATTCCCCTGGGTTCCCTGAGCTCCTAGCCACCTCCCCATGACATGGCCAGCCGGCCTAGTCACCGGAGAAGCCAACACTGAGGGCCACCCCCTCTTCAATGTCACCCAAATCATACCCAAAGGCCACCTCACTCAAATAAAATGATAGAGCTCCTCTACCCTCCACCTAAACATTACAATCCACCCAAACATTGGTTCTGAGAGCCACCCCTTAGCCATTTTTTATAAAAAGTGACCTCCACAGCCATGGAAGGAGTGTTGAAATTTACTCGGCGAGAAACCTCCAAATCATTGCTTGAGCTTCCATGAGATCTCTATAGCTCATTCCAATCACTCAATATTCCCCCTGCGTAACCCTAATTTTGAGCTTGAAAATTATGGTAGAAATAGGACATCCTTTAAAACTCCACGAAACTCCAATTACATGTGCCCACAGCTTCACAATAGTCAGAGAAGACAAAGCCCCATCAAATTACCCTCTGAATTTGCCTCTAGCATATCTCTAGACTAACAACTGAAATCGGCCTTGATCAAATTTGGGTCTAGGCATTTCACCAAGACTTGAGGCTCAATCCATAGCATCCTTGGACCCTAATGAACATGCCAAGAACCTCTGATTGAAGCTTTGCTTCTTGGAGCCAAGGTATGAAACTTCACCTCCTCCCGAGCTAATTTGAACTCTCCATTTATTTTGAGTTGATTTCATGGCATAAAAATCATATGGATATGTTCCTATAGTCTAGACGAGCATTTAAAAAAAATTTCATTTAATTTGGTTGAGAAACGAGGGAGATGTCAAGCTTAGAAGATGAACGGTTCTCGAGCTAGGCTATTGGGGATGAGCATTTAAAAAAAATTTCATTTAATTTGGTTGAGAAACGAGGGAGATGTCAAGCTTAGAAGATGAACGATTCTCGAGCTAGGCTATTGGGGATGATGATGGAGCATCGTTCGATCAGGCGTGTATCGGATGGACGGTAGAGATCAAGCTGGACAGCACATCGGAACATAAACTGCTGGCCGAGTCAGCACTTAGGTGGACGACAACATCAAATGAGAGCACGCCACGTGGAGCTTTGGAGCCGCCGTAGATTTATGTGGCACCGCGCATTTAAATAGATAATTAGGGATTTAAATAATTCAGAAAATGATCCTTAACTTCAAAAATCTATATCTTGGTGTAGAATTGGTGTAGAAAAATTTTATATCTTGGTGTAGAAAAATTTCAAAAATAAAATGAAAATACCCTCTTGCTCAGTGAACGGAGGAGAATAATGTGGATAAAATTTTATGTCCATTTGATGCAGGTTTGATTTTTTAAAAATCCATTAGGGTTAGGAACCTTTTGATTCTCCATGCATATAGGTATTTAATCATAGCTTGGATTTTTGCATGTTGTGCCAAAAGGAACATTCCCTGATTTTTCCAAAGTAAGATGAGGTCCCTAGATAAAGAATCATATTTTTCAAGTTTATGTGTATTATTTGCTTAAATTAATCATGGAAATTAGCATATTGCTTAGAAAAATGCATGAAAATTTTGGAAGGTTTATGATGACCAGAGAACCTTGATGACCAGAGAACCTTTAGGCCTTTAGGAAAATTTCTCATGTGCCAAGTCATTCAAAATACACCTAATCTTTACAAACTCTAAATCACTAAGATAATTAATTTTGAAAAATATAAACAATAAAAAAGACTTGATTTTTGAACTCCACTGTTGTTTAGGATCCAAAGAACTCACTATAAAAATTTGAAAGCATTTTGAGTTCATTAAATGGCCTAAATTGATTTTTAAAGATAAATATCATTTTAGCACTTAAATGATTTTCTAAAAATCAAAGTATAGCTAAAAAAATTACAAAAACTTATTTTTTGAGCTCTCTATCATTAGGGGTATTTTCTAAAAATAAAATGATGTTTCAAAAAAAAAACTTGGTTTTTGAGCCCATTTTGAATATTTAAAATAATCAAAAATCCATAAAAATCACAAAAATAATAAAATTCATAGAAATGTTCTAAATTACTTCCTACGCACTTAAAAATAATTGGGATATTTTTTCAAATTTTATAAAATAATGATATTGTATTTTCAAGCATAAAAATAATTTTTAAAGGCTAAAAATGATTTTTCACTAAAATAATTCCAATAAATCAAATAAAACTCAAAAAAATATAAAATTTTCTTCTCTAGGTTCTTTGACCTCAGGAAGATATTTCAAAAATACAAAACTTAATTTTCTCAGTTTAAATAATTTTATATTTAATAAATACCCCAGAACTTAAAATAATTCTAATAATTCAAATAAAATTAAAAAAAACCTTAAAATAATTCTAATAATTCAAATAAAATTTAAAAAAACCTTAAAATTTTCTCCAAAGGCTTCTCTAGTCTAGGTCTACCTCCATTAAAAATTTCAAGAGATTAGGCTTCACCTTGGTCAAGTTAGCAAATTTTCTTTGAAAAATACCATTTTTGCATGAAAATAGTTATATAAATTAAATTAAAATTTGAAAAATCATATTTCCTCCTCTGATGTCTTAATTGACCCATGAATGAGGTAGAATAAACATTTCAAAGTCATTTGAATTATATTTGACAAATTATGATGTGTTAGAGCCTTAGGGGCAAATGTGTAATTTTGGAAATTTAGTCTTAATTAGCATTTAAGCTTAATTCAAGGAGGGAAATGGGCAACCTCTGATCTTAATCAGTTTATTTGGATGTTTGAAACTCAAGGGGTTAATTGGTAGAAACCAACCTCACTTTCTTAATTAAAAGGATAAGTTAATAAGTTTCTAGATTATTAAAATTTGGAAGTTTATTAAAATAAAATGAACCTATGACTTAGGGGTATGACATTTGAAGTGAATAATTAGTCAATTTATCAATTTAATACCCCTATTTGATTTTCAAATAAAATTCAAATAATAAATCATGATCACCTAAAGCTTAACTTTTTCAAAACTAATAAGACACTCACCTAGTTCTTAAGGGCTTAGTGGTAATCTAAGTTAAATCAAGTCTAATTAAATGAGGATTAGAAAAAAAAACACAATTAAAATTAAAACATCTTTCAAACACTACAAGCCGAACTAGGAACAAAATTTGGCAAAGTGTTGCAACAACACTACTTGCCCCTTTAAGGGTCTTCACCCACATAATCTTCTAAATTAAATTACAAATGATAATTACCTTACTCTTAGAGAATATTTGAGACATCAGTATTCATTGAGCATTAGGGTGTTCATGGGATGAATTATTAACCATCATAATAAGTTTAAATGAGCTCGAGGCTTTTCACCAAGTGATAAGAGGGAAGCATCGAGCTGCTTCTTCCTCTTAACCTGTTGGACACCTCAGAGGTCTACTAAACTCAATATACATTGCTTAACAAAATTATCCTTAATTAAACTCTTAAGGACCCACCGAGATATGACCTAGGGTTAGGTAAGACGTCAAAATTTTACTTCCTTGTTTCATATGAATTGCCCTCATATGCATTTTTAGTTTCAGACGAGCATTTTGAGTTTCAGGTGATGGAACGGGAAAACTCACCAGGTATGCTTTTTATAGTTACCTTGTACTTTCATACTGTACTTTTATACATGCAAAACTTGCATGCTAAACAATGATGTCACCCTCCATGAAAACTAAAACTATCAGGATAGCCACACAATCAAAACCAAAACCAAAGCCAAAACTAGAACTAAAAGAAATCAAGATAAAATTCACAGCCACAACATTCAAAATATAAAATAATCAAAATATAAAATAACTCAAAGTTTAATCAAAAAACAAAATAACAAAACAAAAATTACAACTAAATTAAGATGTCTCTATCGGAAGATCGAGAATCCCTCGGAGGAGGTAATCTATGGTTGCTAATGAGATTTCCCATGGTTTAAATGAAAGTATGGAATTCATTAATTTGAGTTTAGTAAATTCATTTGGACTAAGTGAATCCGAAAGAAAATAGTGGTGTCAGAACGAG
>NW_018165039.1:0-10602 GCF_001263595.1 Phalaenopsis equestris | reverse complement strand
ATAACTTGACACACTAGAAAACTCAAACTCATCACGGCAAGGAGCTTGGAGCTAGCATGGTGAGCAGCACGACCATCTTCAATAGCAAAACCTGTCTTCCCCGGCTAAGCCAATCTTCCTTCCTTAGATATAAACAACAAAGCCATAGGACTTCAAGGTTGCTTGCTTATGCAATGTAAATCTTCACCTTATCTTTAGGCCTTTTATATAGCCCTGCTATACAATATAAGCCCTAACTCGTCTTAGGATTCTGAGGTTGTCGTTTGTCACGACCTAAATACTGACATCTTTCAGGCTATTTTTGTGATCGTTCACATAAATGTAAGCCTTAACTAATAAAAATGGCATGATGATCTCTAAAAAGTAAAGCCAAACATTAGGATATCTTGGGAAGTCATGGAGGTTCTCCTCTGGGTTCATGATCTGCCCTAGTTCTTCCTCCTTTGGACTCCCCAAAAAATATTCCAAATTTGAACCAATCCCCTTTCACACCACTATGTCCGATCTCATTGAAAAGTCCTACCCTCTGAAACTCCTTAAAGATAATTATTTTTTATTTTTATCGAGAGTTTTCTTAAATGACTTTGGTCAGTTAAGATGTAATTAACTATAGAGGCTTACCCTTATAGGAGGCTTGTCCGAACCCAGCTTAATATAAACCCTATTTAATTATTTATATTAAATAGGTGAACTTATCGACAAATATTATAGTTTTGCACACCAAACATATATCATATATTCCTTAAATTATTTGATCAAGCCTCATCCTCAAGTCATGTGTTTATCCTTTGGGATTGATAGAGGATTTGAGGTACAGTGCTCTTTCATTTAAATTATGAAAAATATGGGGTAAGTTTGATTTTATTTCTTTTATAAAACAAAATATATATGTGTAAATTAAAACGTCCTTCTGAAACGAGCGACGAGATTTTGATTCCGGTGACCGACAGCTTCTTACGGGCAACTCCTCCAACTAAAAATAGTGCCAACAGCTTCTGGCAACTCCACTAGGGACATATTGGGGACAAGCTTTTCTCTCTATACAAATCAAGAAATATTATCTTCACACATCGCTAATGTGTCCATGTCCCTCTTGGACCAAGTTACCATTCTTCCGTTGGCATACTTTACCGATTTCAGCCTTGGGAATGTATATCCAACTTCTTAGACTTCAGGACTATCTCTTCAACCATCTTTGAACAGAGGGGTTCAAAAGGCCATTAAGGACTCTTTAAATTTTCATGTGGGGTCGGACCGCCAATAGGTGTGTCACTGGACTAGTTCCACCTGGGCATAATTTTCATGTGGGGTCGGACCGCCAATAGGTGTGTCACTGGACTAGTTCCACCTGGGCATAGTTTGTTTGTAAATATGTCCCACACTGGATTCTAAACACTTTACGTCTCCCTTCTAAATTTGATTTGTTATTCTGCAAATTAAACTAAATCACGCACTTTAAAATTTTCCTATATTAATTAAATTTTCCATTTTTTATATTTTCTCAGACAGAATTTTAGAAATAACCATAAATTAAGACCCGCCCGGTCTACAGATCAACCTCTACTTTCAGTGCTTCCACTAAAAATTACAAGGTTTTGACCATATAGCTAACCAGAAAACTCTCTGTTTTCAAGCCTGCTGCAATGGCCTACCCAATGCTGACTTTTTCCTGCAACTTGCCAACAAGCCATCCTGCAACTTGCCAACACTGCAACTTGCCAACAAGCCACGAAGCCCGTAACCTTGCTCCTACCATCAAATTTGGAGCTAGATTTGAAGATCTCGAGGACATCCTCGAGAAAGCCCTGTTTGTGGTAATGAAGATTGCCGCACTGGAAATATAAGAACTGTCTGTAGAGTTCAACCTGAATTGTATTCAACACTTCCCTGCCTGCAAGAAGTCTAAAACTACTGCCGTCACGGTACCCACCAAACCTGCTATCCCCACTGTTACTAAGGGAAAGAAGCAATGATTAATGAGGATCCGACCGAGGGATTAACTGTCCCACCGCTCGTGTTTGAAATTGGGTCAAGTTCAAGGACTGTACCACTGACCCGAACTCAAAAGAGGAACCAAAATAGAAGAGTTTGGATGGCCATCAAAGCCCAGGCTCTCAGGGAGACACTCGTTGAGGAGGAGCCTCATCAATATGAAGAGGTGTTATCGGAAATTTATCCACTCCTACAAGGGAATAGGTTCCATCCTCTGACAGATACTGATGGATATGAGAGTATCTGAAAAATCACCGCCGCATTACCCCCACTTCATGAATATGGCGAGGAGAGAAAGAAGTTCACTCCTATTACACGAGTCAGTGTACTATTTAAGAGGCTAGCTAGAAAAGAAGGATGTTCGGTAAGCGAGTTGCTTAAACGAGTGGGACATGAAATTTCCCCTCATATGAAGAAGAAAATCTTGAAGGATGTTAAGTCTGTCAGACAACTTTGCAATTCAACTAAAATGTTACCTACTCGTATCCCCGTTTGGTTTTGTTTTGGAAACAGAGTTGATGCCGTAGTAATTACTACTGATTATGCCGCCACCAGGACTGCATGCCATCGATCGATTAAGCCGAGACTGGGTCAAAAGTTCTTACCTGTCACCCATTATAGAGATATTCCTACAATCCCAGAGGTAAAGACAAGATGATTTCCTGGCACTGTAGCCGGTCTACATCACGGGGAGCATACTTTCCCTCAACACACTTATATTTCAACCAAGACACTCCATCCTTGCTGCACAGATACAGTCTAGTGAGCCCACGAGACAAGGACAGGGAATGAAACCAGGGTCTGAAATATCTGCCATCATCGCAGCAATCACCAGCGAGATGGAGGAACAAGAAGAGGAGGTCCATCAGGGTCCTCCAGATCTTAAAGCGATCAAAGAATCGATAATTGAAGAGAAAGTTGAGTAACATAGGATCGAAATTTCTGAGTTAGCTTGAGAGCATGGACTCTTCATCGATAATAACGATGAAAGTTTTGATTACAATGATTACTTGGAGGGAGATTTCATGGATGTCCATGTAATTGAAACAAGAGCCGCCGCATCTGCGCGTGAGGAGGCTCAACCTCACACTGAAGAGAACGCCGTAGATGAGCTGCGTAGGGTTATGCTCCTAAGGGATAATCAAGTTATTCTACTGGAGAAAATAATAGAAGAAATGGCCGCAACCATGACCACTATGGCTACTATTCAGGGACAATCACAAGCGCTGCAGTTGGTTACTCTAGAGATCAATCACCCAGAGATCAGACACATCTCAGATGAAAGAAGAGAGGTTGCTTCAGAAAATTGAAATGAGAAACATAGAAAGGATTTGCCATCAAGTGCCATGCCAAAGAAAGAGTTCAAGCAAATAGTTGAACAAGCACAGGATGCCTTAACCCAATTTAAGGGTGGTGCATTGGTTTTAAAGGGTAGACCTTACCAAGAAGAATTTGATGTCGTGCCTTTACCCAAGGGTTTTGTGGCCCCAAACTTTAAGATATTTGATGAGACTGGAAATACCTTGCAACATATAGCACATTTTCGAGCCAGCTGTGGCAACACGAGGAATAGTGAAGCTTTACTCTTCCAATTGTTCCTCAGCAGCTTGCTAGGGATTGCTTTCGATTGGTACGCTGATCTGCCCAACGGGTCAGTAAGACATTTTTTGATTTGGAACGGTTATTTGTGAAAAGATTCACCGGAGTGCAACATCATGTGTATATTGGAGAGATCATGATGGAAAAGCAAAAGCCTAGCGAAACCTTGATAAACTACATTTTAAAGTGGAGAAACCTTAGCAAGAAATGTGAACTTCAGCTACAGGAACATCATGTGATTGAGATTCTACTCAAAAGCATTCATGGGACAGTAGCTTTCATGCTCAAGGGACTCACCATTAAATCTTTCGTGAAGCTACTCAATAAAGCTAACAGTATGCAAGAAGAAATCAATCACATGGAGTCACACAAAAAGGCTAAGGTGAACAGAGTGTTTGAAAAGAAATCAGGAGTAGTAGCGACTATCGATAAAGGGAAACAACCGATGAAGATATATACAGAAGATCCTCACTAGTCTTCCTCGCGGTATGCCCTGAAATAGATTAGTCAGTCCAACCAGCAACCGCCTCAAGAAGGATCACCTCAAATAGGTGAGAGGAAAATGACCCTGGCATAACGGCATAAAATGGTGTATTCTTTCAAAGATGAAGCTATACCTAAAATATTTAGAAGTCTGATGAAGAAGTCAGAATTCAGACTATCAGATCCGAAGAAGCCCGAAGAGGTGGATAAGAAGAATGAACAAAATTATTGCCAATGAACCAAATTACCAAATTATTTCATATAGCACCGGTTGCTCGGACACACTATAGATGGATGCTTCATCTTTAAGTACTGGCTTGAGAGGAACCTTAAAGTGGGGAACATAAAAATCCCAAGATAATATTAAAGAGAACCTAAAAAAGGTTCCATGAATATGATTTCGGCCGAGCCAATCTCCCTAATCGATCCATATCTTGAACAGAAGGATGGATTATAACTTGGGATGAACTCAAGAGGATTCTCAATTAAATACAGGTTTCATCAAAACAATCTTCTGCATAAATCGGAGAAGAAGAATGGAATGAAGAAGAAGAATTGCATAAATCGGAGAAGAAGAATGGAATGATTTCTAGAGCAGATCATCCAAGAAAATACTGAACAAGATATAGGCTGCATCAAGACAAGCCTCCATTCAGAGTCTGCAGCATACCAAGCTTGAGATGAGGTTTTTGCCAGGAGATCCATCATTTTCAAGGACAAAGAAGAAGAAGAAAAGTGTCACTACAAAGATTGATAACATGGGGGATAGGATAAGGGCCACCTCTACCAGATTAGTTGTCTAGGACTCGGGTAAGAAAATCCTTGAACCCCTGACTTTGTATGATTATCTTTTTGTCCCTCAGGGGCCTTATGAATATAATGATTGTGATTTCGACTACGTTTTAACTATTTATAGTGATAACGTAACTGATTATGACCAATCTAGCCCCGATCTTAATCCCCAAAATGATCCTCAAATCATACTTGAGTCTGGTGAACTCGTTGTCAAGTCCAAAGAAGACATCAATTACACTGTTTACGACAGCACCGATATCGAGGAGCCAATTCTGGAGCATCATGGAACAATGCTTACCATCAACCTAGATCTTTTTGATGAAGAGGAGGAGACACCAGAAGATTCAACAATGATATCTCAAGAAGAAGAAATCATAGAAATTAACCTAAGGAGTGGAAAAGTGTTACCACCAAGAACAGCTCCAATAGACAAAGGAAATCAGATAATGACTCGAGAGGAGATAACCCTACCTCCACCAGTGGAAGAACTACATGATGAAGATAAAATTGGAGGATCATACAAAATAGACTACAACATGCTAGCTCAGGAAGTGGCCGGCCCAATTAAGCTTCTACCGCGCTCTGATCCTGTCAAAAAAGATGAGAGAGTCTCTTGTTACAGCTTTACTTGACCAAGAAATTTGCTTAGCTCAGTTGGCCAGCACATCCTCAAATGAAGTTTGTTCGTTGAAAGAACTGCCTGGGGTAACCTTCACAGATGAAGACTTGCTACTCGGTACCGCCGACCACAACCGTCCACACTACATCTCTGTCAACATCAGCAGATTTGTGTTGCCAGAGTTTTAGTAGATTCCGGAGCATCTCTTAACTTGATGAGCCTACAAACATTGGCCTACTTGGATATTGAAGTGAAAGAACTTTTGACCGATAAAATGATGTTAAGAGGATTCAAACAAAAGGGAAAAAAGCCCTTAGATCAATTACATTACTTATGAAGGTTGGAGAACTTGTGACAACCGCTAAATTTCATATCATCGACGACGAGACCTCTTTTAACGCTCTGGTGGGTCGATCATGGATTCATGAACACAATATGGTTCCATCATCTCTACACTAGTGCATCAAATACTGCAAAGGTGGTTAAGAAAATTACATCAAAGGAGACTTACAACCATTTTCAGTGCATGAAGTTGGTATCCATGAAGATTGTGCCTATTATGAGCCTCCAAAAAAGACTGTCTTCTCTCATGAAGTTATCAGAAACAAAGATGAAGATTTAGAAGAATTACAAGGAGGAGGCCAGTCAACTCCGCTTCAGCGATCCTCCACCACTCTATTACAAAGAGTTGGTGAAGATTCTTTTAATTTGCGCACTAGAGGTCGAGGCTGGGGATGTGGACGAGGAAGAATCAACTTAATCACTAAACGGACTAGGCCAACTATCAAAATGGAAGAAACCTTTGTACAAGATATCTCTAGAAGATACAAAGAAAAATGAATATGAAATAATGTATGATCAGATAAACCATTATTTGAATGTTATGACCCTTATTCTGATTCTCCCTCAAAGTTTAGAGGTCAAGGAAGTCCTTAGTGTTGACAAAGCTGATCAAATTTTACCGCTGATCAAATTTTACCAAAATTTTACCATGCTTCTACCTCTACTATGCTTGAAAAACATGTAAATTTGGATGATGATCCTGATGAATTAATGGAATTTCCTTTTGGTTACTTCTCGGCTTGTGTTTAAAAGTTAATTCAACAGGGACACTTACCAAAACAAATGTCAAAAGATAAATTTCAACTTTTTGAAAAATTATGGAATGTTAAATTTAGAGCTCCAAATTCAAAAGAAGGTCTCAAATTTGGTACAGTCGAACCAATTGATGATTTTGAATTTTGCATGATTGTTACTAGTAATTCAGAGGAGGATTGCCTTGATATAGAGGATGACTCTACTGATTAACTAAAAGAAGATGCTCCCCTGGAATTTGAGGAGGAAATGAAATCTACCATTGATGAATTGAAAGAGATTAACCTCGAGACTAAAGAACAACCCCGGCCTAAATTTATAAGTTCTCTACGCAATGACAAAGAATCTTCAGAATTGATCAAAAGAATTGATCAAACTGTTAACAGAACAGAATTTAAAGATTACTTCGCGTGGAGCTACGATGAAATTTCAAGACTGTCAGCAGAGGTTGCAGTTCATAAACTCGGGGTGGACAAGAATATAACTCCAGTAAAACAAGATCCCATGAGAATTTGCCTAGACTTAGAATAACAAGTCATCGGCGAGTTGAAGAAATTAATAGACGCCAACTTTGTAAAAGAAGAACAATACCCCACATGGTTGGCTAACATTGTAACTATTAATAAGAAAAACGAACTGATCTGTGTTTGTGTTGACTTCAGAGATTTGAACAAACCATGTCTAAAAGATGAGTTTTCACTACCTATACCAGAGATGATGGTGGATATCGCTTCAACCCATTAAATTTTCTCCTTCATGGATGAATCGTCAGGATACAAGCAAATCAAGATGGCCTCAAGAGGATGCAGCGCTTACAGCCTTCAAAACACCGATCGGAATTTTCTGCTACACAGTGATGTCATTTCATCTATAGAACACCAGAGCAACATATCAACAAGAAATGATGAAAATTTTTTACAGCCTCATTAACAACCAAGTAGAATGCTACGTGGATGATTTGGTCATCAAAAGTAACAAAAAAATAGACCATTTGTATGATTTGAGGATCATGTTTGAACGATTACGACAATATGATCTTAAAATGAATCCCTTAAAGTGTGTCTTTGGCATTATATCTGGGAAATTTCTAGGATTTGTTGTCCGTCATCAAGGAATCGAGATCGATCCGGATCGAGATCGATCCGGAAGGAATCGAGATCGATCCGGATAAAATTAAATCTATCTTGGAAATGCCTCCTCCTATAACCTTGAAACAACTATGTTCCTTTGAGTGGAAGTTGGCATATCCAAGATGCTTTATTTCTAATCTCTCAGGTAGGTGTTAGCCTTTCTCAAAATTAATTAAAAAGTACTCCAAATTCATTTGGGAAGAGAAATGCCAGCGGGCGTTTGAGGACGTTAAATAATATTTAATGACACCTCCTGTCTTGGCAGCCCCTATCCTAAGGAAATCGTTGATACTTTATACAAAAAATATAAAGGATCAGGGATAGTTATACAAGGCAAAGCAGGGATCGATTTGATCTTTATCACATAAGATAAGGGTATGTTGAGGTTCTCAACCACCTGACAGAGTCGTGTACTAACAATGAAGCAGAATGTGAAGCTTTAATCACCAGATTGGGAATGAAAATCTCAATGGATATAATGAACATTGTCATCTATGGCGACTCCCAACTCGTCATCCAGCAAGTCGTCGGACAATAAAGAATTCTGAAACCAAGGTTGACAGAATACCATCAGTACATGATGAAGCTTTTGGAGTAGATTCCCGATGTGATTTTCTATCAGATTCTTACGGGAGCTAAAGCCCATGTTGAAGCTCTAGAAAAACTTACTAAGGAAATGGCATGTCCTCTGCAGGATTCCACTAAAATCACAGTGCAAGGAAGACGAGTCTTGTCTAGAATCGACCTCGAAACTCTACATAAGCTTGAAAAAGAAGAAGCAATAAATACAGTTGTAAAAATCAATGAAGATTGGTGCAATCCATTAATAGAATATTTGCATACTGGAAAGCTGCCAGAAGACAGGTCTGAGGCACACCACATCACAAGAAGGGCTATGTCTTACGGCTTGATGGGAAAAATTCTATATATAAGATCATTGGACTAGATGTGGCTATGGTCTTTGAGCAGAGCCAAAGCACAGAATATTGTGAAAGAGTTACATGCCGGATTGTGTGGCGCTCACTAGTCAGGGCCGAAAATGAAAATGAAGATCAAAAGACCCGGGTACTATTGGTCAATAATGATGTCCGACTGCATCGATACGACCAGAAAATGTCACCAATGCCAAGTGCATGGGGTGGTCTTACACCAGACTCCAAATGTGATACACCCAACTATTACCTTATGGCCATTTGAGTGTTGGGGCACAGACATAATAGGTCCGATAGAACCTCCATCTTCCAAAGGACGCATATTTATACTTGTCGCTACAGATTACTTTTCCAAATGAGTAGAGGCAGTACCATTGCGTGAGGTTACGACACAACACGTCCTTTAATTTTTCAAAAGCTAAATTGTCTACCATTTTGGAGTACCGTGAATAATAATTTCCGACCATGGGACAACTTTTATAAGCACAAAGATCAATAATATCGTCAAGTGACATGGGATAGATTTGAGATACTCTACAATTTACTATCCCAGAGCGAATGGCCTGGCTGAAGCCTTCAATAAAATACTGATACAAATTTTAAAGAAAACACTCGACAAAAATAAAAGAGATTGGCACATCAAACTAGTAGAAGCCAATTGCGGCGCTTGTGATTGCCCCTAGATGGTGGCATAGCAGTCATGGCTGTAGTCATCTCATCTATTCTTTTTTCCAGTAGACTAACTTGGTCATCCCTTAGGAGGACAACCCTATGCAGTTTATCTACTGCATTCTCTTCGGTGTTAGGTTGAGCCGCGCACGCAGATGTGGTGGCTCTGGTTTCATTTACATGGACATCCATGAATTCTTCCTCCAAGTAATTGTTGTAATCAAAATTTTCATCGTCGCTATTGATGGAAACTCTATGTTCTCAAGCTAACTCAGAAATCTTGATCCTGAGTCTCTCAACTTTCTCTTCAATTATTTATTCATTGATCACTTTAAGATCTGGAGGACCCAAATGGAAATCCTCTACTTTCTTCTCCATCTCGCTGCTATTGTTGCGACGATGTCAGATATTTCAGACCCTAATTTCATTTCCTATTCTTATCCTGCGGGCTCACCGGACAGTATCGCTGCAGCAAACTTGGGTAGCCATACATTTTTCTTTTTCGACGATAATGTCTCAGGATGGAGTGTCTTAGTAGAAACATTAGTAAGTTGAGGGAAAGTATGCTCCCCATGGTGTAGACCCGCTACAGAGCCAGGTAATCGTCTTGTCTTTGCCTTTGGGATTGTAGGAATATCTCCATAATGAGTGACGGGTAAGGTTTTTGGACCAGTTCTCTTCTTAAACAATCGATGGCCTGCCATCTTTGTAGTGGTAGAATCAGTAGTAATTACTACGGTATCAACTATGTTCCCTAAAGGGAACCAAACAGGGATGCGATTAGGTGGCACTCCAGTTGTCTTGTGAGACTGTCTGGCGAACTTGACATCCTTCAAAATTTCCTTCTTCATGCAATGGGAAATTACCTCTCCCACTCATTTAAGTAACTCGCTAACCCAACATTCTTATTTGGTAGTTAGCCTTTTAAAAACTGCACTAACTCTGGTGATAGGAGTGAACTTGTTTCTCTCCTCACCATGTCCATGAAGCGGTGGTAATGCGGTAGCGATTCTTCGGATACTCTCATATCCATTAGTATCCGCCAGAGGATGTAATCTACTCCCTCATAGGAGTGGATAAATTTTTGGTGACACTTCTTCAACTCGATGAGGTTCCTCATCAACGGATGTCTCCTTGGGAGCTTGAGCTTTGATGGCCCTCTAAACTCTTTTGTTGTGGTTCTTTTTTTGAGCTCGGGTCAGTGGTACAGTTCTCGAAGTTGATCCAATTTCAAACACAGGTGGTGGGACAGGTAATCCCTCAGTCGGATCCTCAATAATCATTACTT